>NC_089523.1:14227584-14462438 GCF_963924715.1 Thunnus thynnus
ATAACTTCACTGCCCTGACAACTAAAATGAAGCCTGATTTGCAGAGATGGAGTGGCTTATGCCTTTTTATAGCTGGAAGGGTACAATCTGTAAAACTGATCTATTGCCTAGCTATCTATATCTAGTTCAATGCCTTCCAATTTTTCTCCTTAAAGTATTCTTTCACAAGATTAATAGCATTCTTTCATCATTCATTTGGGGTGGCAAAAACCCAAGGGCTCGCATATCCCTATTGCAGAGACATTTTGGCTCACCAAACCTCTTCTGCTATTATTGGGCCAACCTACAAAACGTTTTGCTTTGGTTGAATAAGCCAGAGAGAAACTGGTGCCAATTGGAGGCTAAATCTTGTTGTACATCCTCTCTTGGAGCCTGTAGTAATTTAACATTATTGCCCTCTAAGTACTGTAATAACCCAACTGTCATTTCCACACTGAAAATCTGAGGCCAAATTAGACAGAGATTTGAATGGACTTCACCCTCTGTTTCAGCAGCCATTTGTAACAACCACCTTTTTTTGCCTGCCAAACTTGACTCTGGCTTCATCCATACTTAAGATCAGAACAGGCTGGGAGGCAGAGTTAGTGTTTCCATTCTCTGATCAGTGGTGGGAGGAGGCACTGGAACGTGTAAATGCCTCTTCATCATAAGCCAGGTCATAAAGTGCTCCATAAAATTCACTCCAATAAAACTAAATTATCTTAAATATAACCTGAAATAGCAGATGTCTGCAGCAGGTGCTCTCAAGCACCAGGGGACTTATCCCATATGTTTTGGTCATGTCTGAGGCTGGCTGGGTTTTGGTAATCCTTCTTTGACACTATATCCATCTCCTCAAATTTCTATCTTTGGGGTTCCTTGGGAGGATGCGGGTCTATCTGCTAAACAGACTAGTGTCATTGGTTTTTCCTCTTTAATTGCCTGCTGAAAAATACTCTTACATTGGAAATCAGACACTCCCTCACCAACTACATCCTGTCTTTTTTACAACTGGAAAAAAAAATCTAATTTACAACCAGAGGGTCTGTTTTTTTCATACAACCCCTGATCTCTTATTTCAATAATTCACAGAATGTATCCCCTGATCATTCAGATTAATATACTGACTTGACTCATTTGACTGACTCATCCTATGACACTATGTCACTGACATCCCAAATAGACATACAGAATAATGTAGGCTGGAAACCCTAATGCTAGTTCATATCTCAGTTTTCTCAGTCAGTTAAAATGAACCTTGAACCCTAAAAAATGCAAGAAGTACCATAAAAAACAAGAAAAAATTTAAATGGTACAAACCATTGTTGTTTGTTTCTTTAATTAATAGTAACTTGTTTTCCATGTAGTATTGTTTTCACTTTATATGCATTTAACAAGTCCTACTCAGTAGTGTCAATTACATTTGTTGCAACTTATTGCTTTGTGTGTTCAGTTTTTACGTACAGAATCAGACTGATGGAGCTCATTCAAACCCTGTTCTACAGAGAAATAGGATGGTACTTCCTGGATATAAATGATTTTCAATTGACTGTGAGTCAAAGGATGTGGGTTGAGGTTTGTGTTGTTTGCATGACTGAGTTAGTCTCACGAACACAGATAAAGACAGAGAGAGCGATCAAAAGAGAAACATAAAGAAGAGACTGATGCAGTTTTCTGCTAGTGTGTGTGTGTGTGTGTGTGTGTGTGTGTGTGTGTGTTCGTGTGTTGCAGTGCACACTGACTGTGTGGAGCTGGTGTGCTCTGTGTGTGTTGGCGTCCATCAGCAGAGGAGCTGTGGGGGAGGATGCTGCACTCTCAGAGGGCTTGGACGCTTGGCTGCTACTCCTCTGAGACAAATAAAGAGAAACACACACACACACACAAAATATTATCATACATTCGAAGAAACAGAAACCCACAGAGACACAGTTTGATTTAAATCCCTTCAAGAGCCATAAATTTATATTAACAACCTGTAACAATCTGTTAAGTTTCTTACATATACAGCTCAATGCATAAACATAAATGAAAACTGTCGTGCTCAGACTTTCGAAATGAAAAGATTAAGATGATCTGAACACTCTGTGCACAGTTATGGAAAGGTCAGCACTTATAGGGCGGGTCACCACGGACAGACTCATGTCTCTCCTCCCAAATGAGAAATTCAGTTGGAACCATCACAATTCAAACATCTTATTTACATGACTGAAATCTGTGCAAATGTGAATGTGACCCTGTAGTTTGGGCTTGGAGATTGAACTGAAAGCTTCAAAATCAGTTCAGTCAGAGACACTGTCAATTAATCAATCAATACATCAATCAATCAATCAATCAACTAGTTTGATTAAAAATATCCCAACTATCCAAATATCTGAATTCTTTATTCTTCTATGATAGTAAACTGTCTGTTTTGTGAACTGTGAACTGTCAGGACAAAACAAGACATCTGAGGACGTCACTGATTGACATTTTCTACCATCTTCTGACACTTTATAGATCATATGACTCATTGATTAATCAAGAAAATAATCGCAAGCACGATTTTGATGCTCTGCCTGAACTAACACTAAGTTTAATCTATAATACTAATAATGATGTTATAATATTAACTGTCTGATGCTGAATCATTTCACCACGTTGTTTTCTACATGTTATTCTGCATCCCAGTTGCTTTAGGTCAGGTTGTGGTTCAAAAAGCTAAATTTTTTCAAGCTGCTTTGTGGCACATCTGACACTTGGTGTACACAGTTAGTGACGAGTGGTCTTTCATGGTCATTTTGGTGATGCATACATGCATTCTTCCCTGCAAAATAATTTTTGATGAATCTGCGCCTCAGTGTTGTTTTGGTCTCCATTTGGGTGGTCTCTCTGTAGCACACTTGAGGTTAAACCCCAAACTGTTGGGAATCTATAAATTTTACAAACTGTTACTTTCCCTGCCTTTTTATATAATCTGCTGCAGCCAGATAGGAAAAAAAAAAGTTAAACATCTGCAAAACAATTAATGTAAATATTATAACATGATCAATCTTCTCATAGGTATGAAGCAAGTATGGGATGGACAATACTGGACAATAAGTCACCACTCCAATAATGGAAACCTCAGGGACTCTGATACTAGATTAATTTCACGCTGAGGAGTAATAACATTTCCACTCCTACATGGAAGTTTACTTAGAGTATTTTCACACCACACACACATCATACAGGACGTGGAATGTGGGAGAGTGGTTGACTGATCAATGATTTAAGTATTTAATCATATTAAATTCCAGACCATGAGGAGGAAAATCTGAATACATTCCAACTGCTGATCTACAGATAACTGAGAGAAAACTATGACCGTTCAGGAAGTCTACTCCCTAAATTATTTACAGAAATACTTTTTGCATGGTATAATAGAGAGATGGTAGCTTTGGCAGCATTCGGTGAAGGATGATGGCAGGACAGAGTCTGTGTGGTCTGTGGGCAGTATTTGGGGTCACTCGGTGCAGATCAGCTCAATCTCTGGCAGCAGAGGACCCACTGAGCTCTCAAAAGACCACAAACACGCTGAATCTTTGCTGTTTAATGAGGCTAGGTTAGCAGTTTTCAATGCAGATTTTAGTGGGACAGTTGAAACTGATTCTGAGATCCAAAACCAGTCAGACTGAGATTTTTGTTTTGGTTCAGTGCTATCCAGGCAGCTACACCATGACAATTGGGGTCAGGGCTGAGATTGATATCAGTTTGGTGTCGACCAGGCTGGTTCCTTGGACAGACAAATCAAGCAGAGCTGGAACTAACTATTATATTTTTTTTTTCTCAATAAATCTTTTGGTCTTCAAAATATAATAAATTAGATTAAACATTTGAGTTAATGTCTTCAAATTGCATGTTTTGTCTGACAAACAGTCCAAAACACAAAGATATTTAACTTACCAACATAGAGGGCTGTAAATATTCAAATATGAATATTTGAGAAGCTGGAAAATGTGAATTTGTAGCATTTTTGTTTATAAAAAAAACAGCTTAAAACAATTAATCCATCATTAAAGAAGAAAGTTCTTGTTCTTCCTTCCTCTTCTGTCTGTTCTCTGGACAATAAGATGTCCAGACCAGTTATAGATTTCAGTTGGAAGGAGCAGCGACCAGGAGCAGTGGCCCTTATCTTGGTGCAAAGCCTAAGGATACATCACTTACTGTATTATTAAATTTGGACATAGCTGGTATATATTACCATATATCATTCTGAGAGCAATTTCCCCCCCAAAGTTGCTATCACTTGACATCAAACACAGCACATGTAGAACAATGGAAACCAAAACTTTTACTGACACTAGTTTTTGCTCCTGTAATAATGCTGTAATCTCCTTTCAAACTGAAAACTGCTGTAATAAGATGAACATGCAAAACATTTCAACAAGTTCTCAAATGTAGAAAATTATAGAAAATCTTTTTTCTCAGCTTCCGGCTGGTTGGAAAAATGTCTTGGACTCTGTGTCTCCTCCCTGATGAAGAGGGGTTTAGCATCCAGAGACGGTTCTGCTTAACTTATCACACCTATTAGTGTTTTTCATGTTTTATTAGCTCTCGTGGTCTTTAACTTCACATCCTGTCTCCTGAGCTCTTACTTCCACTAATGGCAGAGGAGGAGAGTCACAAAGGTCAGAGGTGAACTGACCACAAGCACTACAGCCACATGAACTGATCTCAACAAGCATTACTCATCTGCAATCGATGTGTGAGTGCAGGCGCTATCGCAGTCATGTTTAGTAGTGATTTTTTTATTCTTACTGTTTTATGTTTGTCTTGCTGCACAAAAAATCTCTGATCTGAACAGAACTGGACATAGTTGTGGATTGATTTAAAGCCACACAGGCTTCAGAATATTGCAAATGACATTTATGACCTTGTGTGTTTACTTTTCTCTAAGAGACCATAAAAACATGCTGGGATCGACAGAGAGATAAGGGAGAGTTTATTATGCAGGCAAGCTGCCGCCCCAGTACACCAGAGTGTTGTTGCAACACAACAGCATTCGGACAGATGTGGACTTGAACAATTATGTGAACCTGTTACCAGTTTAGTGTTTCTGATTTGGTAGTGACTGTTCTCCAGCCATCTCACTACAGCATGCGAGACTCTTAACAGTCATACTCTCATGGTTAAGTAAACCAGACTGATTTTCTTTCCCTCAAATGCATAATGTGGTCTTGAGATCATCTGTTCAGGCTGTTTGTTGGTATGCTATTGAAGCAGCACCACATTTACCAAATTAGATGTAACTACGATTAAAAATGCTTGTCATGGATCAGGAACACATTGCATTCCCACCAGGTTTTGTTCCACAAATCCTAAAAATCCTGCACTCAATTTTAGCCATTTTATATTCTTTACACCTGACATCAGTCCCAAGTATATACTGTATGGAGTACTTACTTTGTCTTTCCTTGAAATGAAATTGAATTTAGTAGATAACATGCAAGCATGCAACCAAAGAATGCCAAGACCACAAACTTGCAAAGTATCCGTCATTTGGTGTTTTAAAACACCACCCAATGTTATAACTCCTCTGTGAAAGAGATTAAAGCTCTTGGCTGACACTTGTTAAATACACAATGAAACAGCCTGGAACAAAATAAGCATTTTATAAGCCCATTAAATAGTTGACCATGCTAAGATATAAAGCCAAGAATAAAGTTAGCTTTCTGTTAGCGGATATCCCATAAACTTCAATATTAAAAGTAATAGCTCAGGCATGAAGTTACGACTTTAAAAGCTGCACAGAAAATGAAGGTTCAGTTGCTGTGTAACCATCTCTAAAATTTTCATAATGAACTCCAGGCCTCTTCTAAACCCACTTGTCTTTCCAGTGTAATGTTCATCAGCCGATCATGGTGGGATGATTCTCACTGACAGGTCTGGAGACTGCGTTTACATCGTGCCTTGAGCCAGACATAATCTCTTCACAATGAGTCCCATATTGGGCTTGCACGGTAGAACATTGTGGACAGCACATAGTCAAAATTTCCTGTACTTTGTGAGCCACATCCCCTCACTTATCCATTGTTTTCTTATAAATTTACAAGTGGACATCTTGTGCATGAAAAACAATCAGTGAGAAATGCTTCACGCCAAGAGGGTTAAGGCTTCATCGTGTGGCTGAATGCTATCAATTTTGACTTTCCAGGCAGGCGTTGTTCTGCAGGTCACCTTTGTGGTGCATCTGTTGGATATGGCCTACCATAGCCCTTTTGGCTGTCATTTAAATTTGATCCGCATGTAATGCTGGCAGTGAAAGTGATTTTGCTAAATAAAAACAGTTTTCTCATTGATTATTGAAATAGAAAACAGTGCAGCATCCTGGTGACTCAGGTTTATTGCTTCACATTCATGATGTGCTTCCTGCCTCCTTTGCTTTTGTGCAGAGTTTCAGTCCAATTGAACTTTGGTCTGTGAAATACTGAGAGCAACCAGCATCCAGCCAACTTTAGAGAGGTCATGGGACAGATTTCTCTCTCAGAAGGTATTGATTGTTGCCTTTCCTTGTTTGTAAAACTGCAAGGTGAAAACGGCAAGCACCAGAATATGAAGGATGCTGAATAGCAGGCAGTGAGTGTTTGATAAATACTTGGATCAGCTTCAACCTCTGCCAAAATCCCTGCCTACGTTATTTCAGGTTCATCCAGATTTGATGTTTTTTGCCACAGTGTAAGAAACTATGGTGATTGTGTGACAACACCACAAAGTTGCTGTCAACTTAAAAAGTAAAAATAAAAACAGTCAGTGAAAGTTGTACGCATATGTGAAGAGACCAATTCTCGTTCTCGGTGGTGTAAATTAAGGTAAAGACAAAGTGCTCCAGCTTGTTTTGGAGTGCTTCTGCCTCCTGGTAGCTAAAAATCAATGAATGCTGCTTTAAATCCATCTAAAGTTACATAACTCTTCCCATTGTGCAGACAAAAATGTTTCATTATTGAAAAGAAAGAGAAACCCTTACATATATCCAGAAAAAATCCCATTTAGCCTTCTGGGCAGGTCTGATTTATGTCTGTATGTGTGGATATAACAGTAATATACCTTCTTGCTCTTAATTGCAATGTAAAATAAAATCATGTAACCATGTGCACACACAAAATGCACTTTAGAAATGTGTATGTGTGTGTGTGTGTGTGTTTGTGTGTCTTACCAAGTCCTTGATGCTGCCAAGTACTGCTGTGGTCAGTATGCCTGTGAAAAAGGCCACGAGGTTCAGTCCAGTGAGGGTCCAGATCAAAATGTACAGAGTGAAAACTTCCTCACAGCTGCGCACTCCAACAAACTCGTAGTAGTTGCTGAGATAGCCTCCGCTGGAGAACAAAACAACAGCTTTGATTTATTGGACAAAAATTGGAGGATGACAGGTAGAAATAACAAAAGCCTGTGACCCTCTGAGATGGTGCGCTGGTGTGATAATGTGTGCTTATTTAAAAAACAATGGTACGACAGTGGTAATAATACACGCATGATGATGCATTGTCTCACTTGGCACAGTCGTACAGGTCGCAGCAGTAGCAGGTGCCACTTCGTACCGTCATGCTGCAAGACTCCTTTACATTCCAACACGACACCTGCAAGAAGAGACAAGTTCAACTGTACCACAATGCACTTCAGATAAGTCTATGAAGAGAAATTAGTCTCAGTACTGATGACATATTGAGACTGAATTCTCTCTTTATAGTCCAGTATAATAAACCTGAAGCTGAAGAGGAAGCCCATATAGCATATGGAAGTGGGCTACTTCAGGCAATGATGCGGCACTGCTGGCCTTCTTCTGGCTGAGACAAAATGAATGTGAGTCTGAAATGGCCCACATGTTAAATAGCAAATATGGCCCTAATATCCCAAATCAAATGTGGGCCTTTTTTGGTAAAGATGCAGTGCTCTCAGGTATGTCAGTACCTCCCAAAGGAAGATGTCACAGTTATTTTTGAGTAAAGTGGCATTGTACTTTACATAAATTCATACTCTGCTGGACTAGACTAAGCTCTGGATCCTTCCCCCATTAGTGTCTGGAGGATTGTCAGTTGCCTCTAGTAGTATAGTATAAAATACTACTCATCATTCACATAGTAACACAGCAGTACTCACAGAGGTGTAGAAATTTTCATAAATGTAGCTGCTGCCGCTGCTGTAATACTGGCATCTTCCTGCTTTCAGTGGACGCATGTCCTGGCAAAAATTTACGAAGAAATGTCAGCCACAAGTTCCATTTCAAAACAACACAGATCCAATTTTAGTGAGAACAAAGTGAGAAAAAAATAAAAATGAACTGACATTTATTATACAAGATAATCCAGATGGCCATGTGTACAATATGACAACAACACAAGCTTTTCCAAAACACACTCAGTCCACTTTGATTGAATATTGTTTTATGGCTCTTTAGAATTGGTAAAACAAAGGTGGAAATTGTTTCTCCTGATCGCTATATTGGCAACATTTTGAGATATATATTATGGAATACATCATATAACACTTTGTCAGAAGTTGCTTTGTCCATCATGGCCTCTAAGTGTGTGGTTTGACTTGGACCTACACTGATGTTGACTGGAACTATGAAGTTTTGGAAACTCTGTTCCAACAATTGTGTGGTTAAACAAAACTCAACACAAGCGGTAATTTGCTCTTTTTTGTTCTGATTAATGATTGTTCGTCTTTCGAGGGAATAATGTTGACCAGTCAATGATGTTGTAGTACAAAAACAAAAAGGGCTACATCTTAAAGTGGTTATTTTAATATTACACGTTTCCAACTATTTCCTGATGTAGCATTAAAACCAATACCATGAATATAAACTAATTAAGTTAAGAAATTAAATTAAATTAAAATTAAACACTACACAGCAAATAGACTCTTCAACACACTGAAACACTTAGAAAGGGAGGTCCCTTCTCGTAACTCTTCTGAAAGCACAGCAGTGCTGTGATTAAGCATGATTACATCATCTAATTTTTTTTAAAGGAAATTGCTGTTTATAGTTACAATAAATCAAAGCACTATTTCCCTTTTGTCATGTTTCTATTCTATGCTGCATGTAATTTAAACTTTTAAGAACATTATGGTGTGAAACAGTATTTAAAATCAGCAGTCATCCCATCCTTGTTGAATAATTTGACTGTTTGGTCCAAAAAGATAAAAAATCAGACAGACATGTAAGTCATGCACTGCTTGGTGATGTTTTTAAGAGTTGCAACAAATGTATATATGCTTCTTTGCTTTTTTAAACCAGTTGTTCTTTTAGGGAGGCTGCTTGCTCTCTATAACATTAACATCAATCAAACTCAGTAACTGTGTCTGAAAACTCTCAGTCATCCAGGTCTTCATGTCTGTGTGTTTTAGGCCAAAAGCAACTAGACTTCCTTCAATACTTCTGCAGTGATGGAGCCTCTTGGTCAAAACATCTTTAAAACCAAATCCAGTCCAGTCAAGTCCAGTTTTTTTTCTCACATGTGCTTTCACAACTGGTAATTTATGTGGTCAAACAAAACAAAAAAAACAAAAAACAAAGCTGGCGAATGTTATAAAGACTGAGCTATAATTTGTGGGAAAAATTGAGTCAAGTGTCAATATTGCCAACAGAATAATATTGGCACACACTGCGGGCCGAGAGGCTGTCCAGGTGGATCCAAGTCAACCGACGCAGTGGTTTATTATTGTTTCACAGTCTCCTATTACTGCTTAGTTTCATCATCTGATACCTATCTACTGTCACAATATACACATACGAGGGCATGCAACTCACCAGGTTTAAGACAATACAGACACCATCAATCACCAGGCACAGAAAAGAGGAGATGATCCCAAAGCTGAGGAAAACTATCGCAGCAGTCAGCTGGAGAAGGATAAAGCACAAAGGAGGGAATTTACATGTTGAATTTTTGAAATGACTTGGTTTGCATGAGAGCACAGTTTGAATGCAAGAACGCTGATTATGACTGAAAACTTTGAGTTAAATAACTTGATTTTTTCTAACAAAGTTCAAGTTTATTTAACGATATCCATAAGAATATACATACAGCAGAATGAGATATTGTTCCTCACAGGACCAGGTAATAACAATAAAAACATAAATATACTTAAATACATATACATATGTGCAGTAAAAGTGACCTGAGATAGTTAAAAAGGTGCAAATGGTTGAGTAAAATACACATACACATAAAAATGTACACACACATGCTCACACATACATGTATATATACTTTTGTATCCCTCCAAAACACACACATACAAACCACGATTTTATTTATTTATCTGATACATGTGAAGCTATTTGGTTTCTTCGTGGGGCAGTTTAAAAAAAGAAAGTTATTTGGAAGAAAACATAGCTTTAAGTAGTTAATAGCTGTGAACGATGTCTTATTACTCCCTTGTGAAAACTACAGGATGTGAACACAGACTTTGTTTAAACATTGGGTAATACTGTTTTCCATTAAACAGCCTCTTATAACAATCTCGGCATTTGTTACATATTTTGTGCTGATACTGTATTTGTTTAATTTTTAATTGCTACTGCAGATTAATTGTATCCACTACAGTAAACTGCAGGTCAACCAGGGCAGAAGGAAACACGTGGCTGCTGTGGGTGAGATCTCTAAAGCCTTTCTCTGAAGGCCTGATATCAGAAACGTGATAGTCCTCTTTGTTTGAACAGTGACTGTTCAAAATCTTAACATTATTTCTGCCTATTTGACAGCTAACAAAGCAAGACAATTGTGTTAACACAGTGTAAGCTATATCCACTCACTGTGCAGCACTCAGAACAGACAGAGTATCTTTCTTCTATTCCTGCTCTTCATTAATCACAATCTCGGTTTACCACATCTTGGAAAAATGGCGACAGCTGAATAAATTGAATGTGAAAACAGAATGTTATTCTGCACTGAATTAGTTTCATCTCTTTCAAGTTGTTATCAGGGAAATTTATCTCACCACTGAAATGGATTAAAAGCGTGACCAAGCACAACCAGCTCTATCCAAAAACTCCACCAATGGAAGTCTTGTCCACAAATGCCCTCACGTCCCTCATGGACATGATGATCCGGTGTTTTTAACCTTTTTGACATAAACTGGGATTGTTTTGACAGCATCTTTTGATATCGTATCAGGTAAGGATAAAGTAATGACCATGAGTACTATGCTCAGATCACGTCTGGTTCTTTGAGTGTGCCTTCAGTTTGCAATGAACAATCATAAAAAAATGTATCTACCGTCTGTTTTAAATCTCTGTTTTGTTCATTCTGGCACATTGCTCCTTGAGTGGTTTTTTTTTACATTTGTTTGTTTTGTTTGTTTCACAAGTTCCACATTGCCTGGATAAGTATTCAAAACATATACAAGTGTTTTTTTGTGTTATATTATGTAGTGTTTTACTGTATCAACTCATATTCCATTATATGTAGTGTGTGTATGATATAAACTGTGTTTATGTTGGAAGCCATGGAGGTGATGTGCAGCCAGGACAGACATGTGTTGAATACACTGCTTGTTAAACTCCACTTAAAATAAATTACACTCTCACAACTTGCCAAACTTTTAGACATGTTTGGATGGCAAAACGGGTTTGTTTCACTCATACCCCAGCCTTGACCAGCAGCAGGTTTGTCCTGAATTCAAGAGGGCATACTATGCACTTTTCCAGGTCTATATTTTTATTCTGGGGCTCTACTGGAATATCTTTGCATGATCTACAGTTAAAAAAAACTCCATATTAATCCTATACTGGCCTTTTATGCAGTCACTCAGTTCAGCCTCTGTCTGAAACAGGCCGTTTTAGCTCCTGTCTCTTTAAGGCCCCCCTCCTGATGTTCTGATTTATTAGCATATGGAGGTTGCGTCTCAGCAGACTTCCATTGGCTCGGGAGGTAAACAAACAGTTGTAGTAAGAATTTCACTTCTTTTACTCATTCTTTACTCAACATGGAGACTTCCTAAATACATCCATACATGTTTGAACCAAACTATGATCTGAAATATGAGAGTGGACAACGTAGACAACACATAAAACCTTGGCAACAACCTTAGCACCAAAGGCTATGAAGTGGACAGCCATTTACGGGCATATGCAACTCGGACTTCACAAACGGATCGTGCAGAACAGGCTGAAGCCCTGGCTTTTGACTTGCAGGGAGAATTTCTAAATATGTTAACCTCAAGTTTTGGAACCAAATTTAACATAGATATCCAACATCATAACAATTTAATAATAACAGAAAATCACAAAAAGCATATGTCCCCCTTAAGACAACAGGGTGATTTAAATTAAAAGCATGAATGTGGTCAGTGAATTTAAGGCCAATCTGACAACGTGATTATGCATTTACCATGCATGCAAAGTTGACTTCTGAAGCCTGTAGATGAGGAAGAAGAAAAGCACATGCTGTCTAAAAAGGACAGAGTTGTTGTTTTAATTGTAAATTTTAATTGTAAATTCTTTTAATTGTAAATTCATCTTCAATTATGTATTTCTTGAGCATTTCTTGAGAAAAAAGGTATAACACTTATCTGAGTATATCAGACCATAAATATATGGCCCAGACATGACACTGATACATGGGTGAGGAGATAATTAACTTTTGGAAAGTTTGTTTAGAGAACATTTTAGAATAACATGATTACAGCAGGCCAGTCCATTTACGTAAGCAACAACATACACTGCTCTTTTCTTAGAAATAATCAAATTACCTCATTTCCCATTCTCATACTGTGACCAGACATACTTTTGTTACTTCTATCTAATGTACTGTTATTAGCTCTTAAATTGTTTTGACTCAGTAAAATGTCACCAGTGAAAAAATAAAACTCAGTCAGTGATGAGCAGATAGAGGTATGTGTCACAAATGTAGAAATAACACTGGGACTAGTTGCCTAATCTAGAGCTGTATTTTAGTGAAAGCAATGTATGTTGAAGGACTGAAGCGCAGATTAGCATCTAAGTCTGTTTTTCCCCTTATTTCTACTGCAATGATTTACTGTAAGCTTCATATACAGAACAGGATATACATCTAAACAAGATTAAGAGTCTACAGCCATGTTAGTGGCTCTGTGAGGCTAAATGTTCACATCAGCATGCTAACATGCTCAGAATAATAATGGTAGCATGTTGATGCTAAGAATAATGTTAACCATGTTCATTCTGTTGGTTTAGCATGCAAGTATTTACTAATTTGCGCTGAACATAAAGTGCAGCTGTGGCTAATGGGATTGTCATGTGTTTTGCAGATATTTGGTCATAAACCGAAGTATTAGACAAAATTAAATTTTGACCAGATGTTGTTAGATGGAAAGTCAAGAGATCAAAGTTATTGCAATTTGGCCTTTGGGGACCATGAAAGTGTATACCAAATTTCACAGTAACCCATCCAATATTTGTTTGAGACATTTCAAGGTGCTGGAGGGAAAGTCAGAGAATCACCAAAGTTGTTAGAAGTATCCTCTAGGGACCTTGAATCATTTGTAAATTTCTGGAAATCCATCACCATTAGTTGTCAAGATATTTCTCTTTGGAGCACAAGTGTCATCCTTGTGGTGGTGCAAGAGGAAAAGTCAGGGATTCACCAAGGTCAGTAAAAGAGTTTTAAAATCTAGAGTTTATTTGCTCCGGTCCAATTCAGTGAATGAGTTGGTTTGGTTTCTTTTCGGAATTCAAGCGAACCAAAATGCATCACTAAATGCCTTGAGGTGTAGGCTATCTGGAGCGGGAGCAAGAATATAGAAACAGGAAGAGGGTCCAGAAGAAGGTGCTATCAGTCCAAATATCAAGAAGGCAATGTTCTTCGTTGGGCTAGTCCAGGCCAGACATCAATTCAATCTCCGGCTAGCTGCTAGCAACTGTTGATTTCACAAATCCGCATCCTAGTCTGCAAAGTGCACTATAGTTGGGTCGGATCTACATTAGGTTGGATCACATTCTCACCACAAATTAACTGCTCCAGTGTTCATTTGGGGCTGGACCAAGACCACATCCTCAAAGGATCGCAATGTTTTGTTTTTTTTTTTGGTCAGCACAGTATTATTTCTGTTTTCAAACCTGTCCAAACAAATCATACCAAGGGAAAAAAACAAACGAGTCCAATTCAACTGGGCTAAACAAAGCAGGTTTGAAAATGCTTTGAGATTCATCCTCTGGAGATAATGAATGTGTGTACAAAACTTTATAGCAATCCATCTCATAGTTGTTGAGATAAACGGTGGACCGAGTGATCAACTGGCAGATAGACATTGCTATCCAGCCATATGCCGCTAGCATTGTTCAAAACATTGAACATGTAGTTAGGCTAGTTAAATAAAATGACACAAAGACACAAATACGCACTACAGTACATTCAGATGATGAATACCAGATAGATTCTCATGAATTAGCTCATTTGTGTGATAGCTGCCAGTGTTTTATATTTGAGAAACTGTACACTCATTAATCAAGAACAGATTTTAAAAAAAGGTTTAAAAGAGGCTCTAAAAAAGTGGTCTTAAATACGCACATGATAGCTATACATATGATATCATGCCAAAGATTGAGGCTAAAGCAGGAAGGAAAAATTTGTGTAACAGGGTGCTATCAGCATTTAGGGTAAAATTAGCAGCTCTGTACTGGTCTTTATTGGACTTTGGGATGTTTACACCACAGCATCCCTGGCAAATGTTCGTGTTTTCTATTTTCAAAACTATATTTTCAGTTTTAGTATTACAAAAGAAAATGACAAGCCAAAGTGTTTTGCAAACATAACGCTATCTTGGGTAACACTAGCTGCGGTTTTATGGGGCCAGAATAGTGGCAGTTAAATTTTGGCAATGAAAACAAAACCTGAATTGAAAAAGAATTGGCGTTGCAACACTTGTATTGGAAAAAGTTGTACTGGCACTGAAAAAACTCCACTGAAAAATAAAACACGGGCATTAAAAAGATTACGATATTATTATCTTACTTTATTTTGGTATGTTTTGCATTATGATATGTTTTCCCTGTCATTTGTCAGTGACAGGGTTTTTTTTATGCTGTCAGCTTTTTTCAGTGTCACTGGTTTCAACTCTGTCAGCGTTTTGGTGTAGACAGGAGGGTTTTTGCTGGGCCTACATTAGTATGCCTTGCAGTCCGACAAAGATATCCGAGGGCGATGGTATCTTGGCGGAGATTTTGAGTGACACTGTTGTAATTTTTGCTCTTGGACTATTAATATGTCACTTTATTAAGTTTTAATATTTTTTAAGATTCCCAATATGTGGTCAGTTTATCCAAATAACACCTGTTTGTAAATCTGTTACGATGTTTTCAGAGATCTGAGGAGCCGCTGGCCGGGTGAGGCCAGCTGGTCATCTGGCAGCAGCAGCCAAAGTCCTCTGTCATCATCCCAGAGAGAAAATGATCCAGTGAACTAATCTGCAGCTCTTTGGTGATATACCACTGGTTGTAATGTTTCTGCACAATCTAACAATTGTAGTTGCCACATTAGTTTGTCTGAATGTTAAGTGAAGCTTCATGTTTTTACTGGACAGAACAACAGCACTGCCTCTGGGGCTCTATATGTACAGATATCACCACATTTCAATAAATATAAATGTATTAAAATGAGCAGATCAGTCTATATTAAATTTTGTTTTATTTTATGCCAAGTCCTCAACACGCCTACCTGACTGTACTGTGACAAAATAATCTCAGCTCCAAGCTCCACTAACAAACTTTTTGTAGTAAATTTTTGCAGTAATTTTTGTTGGCAGGTGGGATTTGTCCATCTTCCACCTGAAAGCGCGCTTTGCTGACGTAAGTTACGTCGACACAAAATGCGACAATTGGTCCAAATCGGTAATTTAGCAAAATTGCAAGCTCTCGAAAATATTGCAGAGATTTCTTGAATTTGTGTTAATTATTGCAAAAAATCGCAATTTCCTGGAGGGCCTGAGATATAAAATAAATAAATAAGATTCAGCAGCTGCATGGCCTGAATCTCGCCATAGTAATTGAGTTTGGTGGATACAGTTTAGTAGAAATTTGACAACAATTCCATGAGACCCATCATGTTTTTTTCCAGTTTGAAGAGCAGAAGAAAGCTAGCTAGCCAATAAGCTAGTCAGCCAGACATGCTAACTGCGATTGCAGCTTATAGTGCAACAAAGTTCACTCCCTTTTGGCAGGTTGGGGCTAGGTGTACACAGTAGGGGTGGGACAAAAAATCAATATTGCAACATATCGTGATATTTCCACTTGTGATACATTATTGATACACTGGTACCAAGTATCAATATGTTTTTTTTAAACATAGGACCACTCAGAATTGATTCAGCTACTTTGGCTTACCACTACAAGAGCACCACTACACTCCGTCTCCTTATGTAGACATTGAACAAACCGGTGGTGGTCAGGCAATTATATGTGACAACGAAGAAGAAATGCAAGTAAAATAACCAGCCATGATCAGCTGCTGTCAGACTCTCCATGAACACGCTGGAAGCACAGACAGTCCACCGGAGCTTTGACAGTCACTAGAAGTACATTCATGGCTCTTTGTAAAAGTTTCTGTGCGGTACCTGTGTTGTAGCTTAGCTAGCAGCTCTACTATGAGAGGCTCTCCGGTGTGTCTGTGGGGGAGGGTCAGTATGTAGCTGTAGCCCTGCTGTTTATCATGTTAACGTTGCCGTCGATAGCCCTGAATGTCTCTTAAAGTTTTAAATATACCATAGTTAGTTATCAGCAGGTTGTGTGTTGTGTTTACTGCCACAGAAAAGGAATAAATATCTCAGGGTATTAGCATGACATCACCTCTCTGTTGTTTCTTATCAGACTTGCTAACAGGACGAGCAGCTCTGTGAAACTAATGTACTGTCAAGAAACATTGTAAATTATCTGACTATTTCCTGCTCTTTGAAATAATTTTTTTCTTTCTTCTTCAGTTACAGATATCGTGATATATTTTAGAGTGTTTCTTTGTGATATATCGTGTATCGCAGAATCGCCTTTGTTGTGATGTATCGTTATCGTGGGAAGAATATTGTGACAGTATCATATTGTGAATTCATCTGTGTTTGCCACCCCTAGTGCACAGGGAAAAGACGAGGAAAAATTATGACAGAGGATGTATGTGTGTGACTGTGCGTGAGTGTGTGTGTGTCAGATGAAGTGATTCAAGTACAGCATAAGAATATACCAGCTGCTTGCGGTTTTCTTCCAGGCGGAGTCCCAGAAGTCCCAGGAATGATCCAAGGGTCAGCTGTAGAGAACATAGTATAATGAACACAGTAAGTGTTGTGCAAAATAAAGAAATACTGTTCACTTTTTTCATATGAACTGTGACACTTTGTTATGATTTAGTTTTCTACCATGGAAATCAATCTGTAAAATGAAGAATGACAAGGCAATATTAGCATTTCACAGTTATATGTATATAAATAAATCTCATTTGGTACAATTTTGTGGACATACTGTTTCAAAGGGTGTTTTAACATATAAAATAAAGCATAATTCAGCAACTGCATGGCCTGAATCTTGCCAGTGAAACTGATTATGGTGGATACAGTTCAGGAGGAATTTCAAGATCATGCTTTTCCAGGAAAAAAGAAGAAAACTTGAATGCCAGCCAAGCACCAATCACTGTAGGAAGTGTTCACGTTGATGTCTGACTAAAGCACAAAGAAATGTCAATCATCAATTTCGCAGCCTACTTAAAACTGTGTCTGTCTCAAAAAAACGCCCCTCAGACCACAATGAGTGAAACAAAACTATTGGCCGGCGCTGCAAGACTAAAGGATTGCAGCTTTAATTTCATAATGGATATCACATGCTGGAGGATATTTTGTTGTGTTTTAAAACTTCCAGCTGATTTCCTGGTAGCTACAAACTGAAAACCCAATTTTTACATCTTTTTTAAAAAAAAATCATATCAATGTGTCATCTCACTGTTTCTCACTGAATAAATCATGACAGGAATTTCTCAAGGGATAAAAAAATATTGCTTACAATAACTCCAGAAGTGTAGCCAGAGACAGTCAGGCTCTCTGTGCGGGTCGATATGTAGACTCCCAGCACCACCAGCAGCAGGGACAGACTAAGCATGCCCAGTACAAGCCACAGAGCTCTCCTGACCCTCATCATCGTCTCTGCCACCCACAGAGGAGGAAGAAAACCCAAAGTTGTGTTACATGGCAAAGTACATTAAGACTGAAACATATAAGTACATGTTTGCCAGCTGTGAGCCTCCTGGCAGCTGCCTACCTGCATATTTCTAATTTAATTTCAAGGTCGATAAAACAAACTCAATTTGATTTAATTTAATTAAACCCGATTTAATTTTAAAAACAATTATTCAATCCCCATGTCTCCATCTTGTTCAACTTAAATGCCATGAATGATTACAATTCAGCCTATTGAAACTAGAGCTGCAACGATTAATTGATTAGTTGGCAACTATTAAATTAATCACCAACTATTTTGATAATAAATTAATCGTTTTGAGTCATTTTTTAAGAAGAAAATGTCCAAATTATCTTATCCCAGCTTCTCAAATGTGAATATTTTCTGGTTTCTTTAGTCCTGTATGATAATAAATTGAATATCTTTGGGTGGAGGACTGTTGGTCGGGACAAAACAAGACATTTGAAGATGTCACCTTGCGCTTTGGGAAACACTGATTGACATTTTTCACCATTTTTTGACATTTTATAGACCAAACGACTAATCACTTAATAGAGAAAAAAATCGCCAGTTGCAGCCCTAATTGAAACAAAGTGGTGTCATTATTCTCCATTGCTCCTGTATATTCAGTGTAAATATGGTCAACAAACAAACTATCTGAGTTTAACAAGCAAAATTCAGCTTGTAATCCTCAGGCTATATTATACCAACAAGCAGGTTTCCTATTAATAAGAAAAATAAAAGATCAGAGATAATCCCACTGAAGAGTACATACCACATTCATTACAGACATGTCCCACAGCTGACATTACTTAGTCTGTTATTAGATACAATTTGTTGTATTCATTACATGGAGGCAACTGTTGCCACACATTAAAACATATTTATCCAATTTATCCTAAAAATGAAGTGTTTCTTTCTCTTGTCCTTCATTTCTTTGTATTTACTCAAATATGTCAGCAAATTATATGCTCATCAATCCAGCAGACATTAAAGTCTTTGGACTGCAGAACTGAAAACTGAAACTGAGAAACCCACAAATACAGTGAACAAGCAAACTCAACCAACTCCGTACTAAAGTCTGATGATCACTTAGCCACCTGCATTGTTTGTTTTTTTTGTTTCTTCCTTTGCCAACACTGCTAAAACAAACAAACAAACAAACAAAACTTTAACACATTTGTTATAAAGCCTCTGTGTAAACTGAAGAAAAATGGCTCCGATTCCTTCTTAATTTTGTGTGTTGTTGTTAGACAAACATCACACACAGGACAAGATTATAGCTAGTAAAATGCTAAATGAGAGTTCACATATTATTTCAATTCGTCTCCTCTCTTCTTCTTAGGAAGTGCACGCAACCTCAAAACTAGTACAGTAATCTGAATTGTACAACAACATCACAGACTTTCTAAATTAAAGGATAAACCCAAACCTTCTTGCCCTGCAGTCCTCTTATTATTGAGTTTCTATGGTAAAAAGCGACTGAATTACATTTCAACAGCGTATCCTCTTGGCCATAAACTTCAGTCATGACCATGATCATTAGAGTATAAAACCACCACAGCTAAATGTGCTTTTGTGAAATTAGTCGGCACCCTGAGGCTTCTACTAAAAAGTAGACACACAAAAATGGGACACCATTAGTGACAGAAAAAGTATATCACTGAACTTTTGCAATGAACTACACTAAAAGTATAGACTCATATCAGGAAGCACACCTGTTTGTATATATTGAAAAATAAAAAAGGCAACATTTACCTGTCTCACTGATACAAATTTGATTAACATATATTAGGAAAAGGATCATTTTGGCAAAAATGGTCTAAAACCTGAACTTTTAAAGCTGTTTAACTCAGTTTCAATATGACATTAATAAAAATGCATGTGTAAATTACCTGTTGCACGGCTCTTTGGCACTGGTTTGTCCTGGCCCGCCACTCCCTGGATTCTCGCAGTCATGATAGCTCCACTTATCTGAAAGAAAGAAGTCCCTCTTCTCCCACCTGAATGCTTGCTGAACCCTGAGCAGTTGCAAGAGTCTGCTGTGTGTATGTGTGTGAGTCTACTTCTGTGCAGCTGTGTGTGCAGGGTGCATCTGCTCCGGCCTTTGCTGCATTCAAGGACAGTCGGAAACCTGTGTGTGTGCACTGCTGTCCTCACATAAGCTACTTCTAACAATTACTGGAAGCCAAAGCAATAGTAAGTGGTGGTGCCAATAATAAAAGAATATTACTCTTATAAATCAAGCAACACCATATTATTTTATTTTATGTGCTGCTGAGAACATGTGCATATCATGTGAACACATCTCCTAAAGCAGATCTTCATCAGTGGGAATTTACCTCTATGCCTGGACAGATTAAACATCTGGGGAGACAAAAATTTGCTGCTGGGCCTCTTTTAACCCCCAATTCCTCCCACTCTCTATGAAATGTGCACACTTTTCTATGTTATTACTATAAGCTGTAACAATAAAGATCCTAAAACTTGATTTTGACAGATTTTTTTCAAGAAACCATCCAATTTAGCACTAAAGCAGCAGCAATGTTAAAAAGCCATTATCATGAGTTTTTTGTTTTGGTACATGTTCCCAATCAAATTTTCAATTAAATTAGCACATAGCACTGAAGTGCCCAGGCAAGTGCCCACTTTGGCTGGTTGGTAATCCAGAATATGTATTATTAATATTATTTTTCTCTTTGTTTTGTATGTAGTACTAAAATTGGCTTTATTTTTTTATTTTAACATATAATGGTGTCTTGTCATACCATGTGGATTGGGCCAAATGTTTGGCATGATGCACTGACTAGTTAACAATGAGCAAGAACAGATTATGTCAGGCTATTCAACACTATATTGTTACGATGAAACTGATGTTTCACTGTAAAGACTGCACACATGTAGGCTACAATTATATTAATAGTAAATGGTGAAATTCTGCTGCAAGCTTTGGAGTTCGTCTTTAGGCATGTCACATTTTCTCACTCACATTTTTAGCACTAAACTTGCAGCCATGATGGCTTGAACACTGCCTGATTATTACAGCAAACATGTGAAGAAACATACTGAAGATAATAAAATTTTATGTAAAATGACATCTATATCCAGACCAATTACACAATTACAAGGAAATTCCTGCTTTTATAGGCTGTTTTAGTTGGAAAAACACTTCATAAATCATTAATGATTATAATCATCATGGCCTTTGGAGAGTAATAACTCTAATTCATCCATATTAGTGACAAGTTTGTTAAGAGTTTATCCTTCTTTCTGTGACCACCCAATCGTCACGGTAATCAATCAAATCCCAACAGCCAGCTGGACATAGTTACAAGAAACTCTACATACAGTATTTAGAGCCAGGGAAATCTATTGCGTGATAAATCATTTTTATGGAGCAGACAGATAGGTGGAGATACCGAGATAAGAGGAGTCAGCTCTACTTAGCCCAGTTCCAGACATCTAAAGTGCCCCTCAGATCTCACACTCTGTCCAGTGATTTAATGGCCAGAATCAAATTTGAGTTAACAACATGGCCCTTCAGTCTGAGCGGCAGGCAAAGCACCAGATTCTTTTCTAAACTCAGGGATGGTTAATTGTTATTGGAGACAGTGAATTCAATCTTTAAATTCAACACTTAATCTCATGTTGTGTGGTTTTCTGGCTAGTGTATGAAACTCTTATATATAATACTATCATTTTTGGCTGGATCAGCCCTATAACCCCGAATGTCCGTCAATGACTCAATGACTGATGAGGTTACACCATTGGTTGGCCGGCTCAATGTTGGAATTTCCCCATTGGCTGTTGCTCTTTCAAAATGAAATGGCACAGTTTATATTACGTCCTTAGGGGGCGTAACAGAAACTGTCTCGTCCCAAAATAAGTTTTAAAAACACACATTTACTGATTGAAGCGTCTCACACGAAGGCTGCGACGCTGACAGGAGCACCAACCCACGGATATAAAGAGACGCAATGGATCCAATTTACCTGCCTGCACGGCGGCTAGCAGTTAGTTAGCATGGCTAGCATCATTAGCATAGGTGTGCTGTGCTATGAGTAGCCCATAAACTGTATAAAAATAAGGTGTAGCCGTGGTGTTTCTGGTTTAACAGCCCCGTGCTGGGCAGGTCACAGGTGTGTTTACAGTGTTTGTGTGCTCTGAGAGATGTCACAGCGGTGACAGACTGTTAGTGTAGCATGCTAATGGATGAGACTATATGTTTACAGACAGATAGAAACAGATGAAAAAGCAGGAGTTAAAAGATAATTAGAATAGTTATAATTAAAATAAGTTATATTTCAATTCAAACATCCCAAGATATGAGTGGAAAGTAGGCAATTGTTCTTGTACATTTTAACAACAAATTTTACTGGGACCACTACAGAAAATTGCAGATGCACACTTAATATCCAGGAATTCACATTATAGACACTACCACTGACTATCCCTGTAACAAATTGGCCACAATTTCACACATTGACCATACACAGTCGGTCCAGCCATATATGAGGTTTTTACTTCAAAGCTTTACCTCAAAGCTTTTTACACTATTTTCATCTCCCAGTGCACTTACTGTGATCCTGGAAGTCATAGGTGGAGTTATTGGTCTGACCTGCTGGGATACTTTGGGAGGGCTGCACGTTGATTGATTGAGGCAAATCTATACCAGGTCACACCTGGCGTTTAAAATATGAAGATATAAATTAAAGATAACACATGCATACTGTGTAGGCTATCTCCACGCTGTGCCTTACTCAGAAACACACAGAAGGGATTTGTCTCATTTATCATATCAAAAGAAATGGTAATGTTATCTGCTGTGAGGTGGGTTTGAGACAACATGATTTTATTTAAAACCTAAATTTAGAGGGCCTCGTGGCACCATGCCTACATACAGTATACATGATGTAAAACAGATTTCTGTGTGTTACTGGTTGTGTTTTAGGATGGGAGTAAATTCAGTGAGGAACGAGAAGAGTGCACTCGATAGAGTTCAGATCTCCACCAGGTGTGTACAGTCGAGATAGGGGCGAAGATAACAAAAATGGGGATGTATTCATCCTGTATTGTTCCTAACTTTAGTGGATCATAACATATCGGAGATGGAATTAATCTGCAGATGCTGCAGTTCAAGATTAGACCAAAGTTTTCTATGGATGTCAGTTTTTGAGTCACGACAAAGGCCAAAATGTGGCCTGCAACAGACTAAGTAAGCTTTGTTTTTTAGCCTAGCCGATTACCGGACACGCCTTTTGCTATGTCGTAACAGATATCGTAAAATGGCGAGGACTGCTAACAAGATGAAAGTGTAAGCTTTTGGCATTATACAATAGGTTTTTCAAACCTCTCACAAGAGATCGTTGAGCATACAGTGATAAATGTGCACTACTGATAAGTCAAGTAGTATGCAAGATTAGCTGCAGACAGATACACACAGACACACAGACACACACACACACACACACACACACATGACCAAACACATGATCTCCTTCCAGGCTTAAACTTGGTGGAGATAATGAGTATCCACACACACTACATCAAGGATGACTTGACAGTGCACTCCCATCTCAGCTGGCCCCTGAACTTTTTTTCTGCCATCAGGTTTGTTTGAGGAATTCTCAAGAAAAACAGATGTTGCTTGCCATGATGCCTGTTCAGCTTGCTCTTGAGAAAATAGACGCTGTGAGGGCAGAAGTGGTGCAAGACAGACAGCAGAGATGGATGAGACACTCCCATAGTGCTTTAGGACTTACACTCTGACTAGTTAGCTGGTATTTTAACTAAACACACTATTAGTGTTTGCTGTCTATATTGTCTACTGTAAAAGGTGAATGCTAGTGGTTTCACAGCTTCTGATCTGTTTGTGCAGAATTTTTGATTGCTGAAAGAGAGAAAAAAGTCTATATTTTTGAATTAACAACTGTTAGAATAAGGCGGCACTACAAAGCTGATAGATAAAGATGTGTGAACGTTATAGGAGCATCACTGATTTACAGATTAACTTCTGTAAATCTGGTGATGCTAGATAAAATCACATTGTCAGACTAGGTTTTAGTAGTTTATGAGCTGACATTGAAACCCACAATGTATTCATAATGTTTGTATGTAATTGAACAAGTGTAAGAAGGCATTACTGAACATTTGTGCCATTAAAAATCATGCCCAGTGAAATTAAATGAAAATGAAAAGGAGCTGAAAACCATTTGTTTTCACCAGAATTGTATATGAAGCAACTCCTTAATCTCAATTATCTTTCGTTCTTAAATTTTAGATTTTTCATTCATGCCTTTTCATATGCAGGGTGAATGAGGGTTTGATACTATATACAGGTGCATTAAATTATACATTTTCCCATAACAATGAGTAGATGGACTTATTTTGACACATTTGATGGGAGGTTATTCAAGAAGAACCTAATGCAGGGATTCTTATTTCTGATTGCAGGGGCAGCATAAGAATAGTTTAACATTGACATTGAATGTCACACTGTGAAGTTTAATGCAGGATGTCTCTTTCACATTCGAAGGGAGTACTTCATCATCACTTGCAGACAGACATTTGTTTCAATAGCATCTTGTCCATGAGTTCATGGTTAAGTTTACAATGAAACTCAAGAGTATTTATTGTCTCAAAAAGAGAAGTTGGCTTCAGTCACTTCACGCTTAACTGAACAACTCCCCTCAATATTTAATGAGAGTCTGCTATTAATTTGGCTTATTTTAACATATTAAAATAATTTATTCTTAGATTCTACAATGAACAAAAGCTTCCACACTGAGAGTCTGGCTAAAGGATATTGCATAAATCAAGGTCAAGCACAGCAAGAACAACCTTGAATCAATAAGATTTGGGGAAGATGCAATAATTTAAGAGAATCTGAAAAAAATCTCAAGTCAAAACAAGGGACTGAAACATCTTTGAAACATTCAGAGGAAGGACAAAATTTACAAAAGTTATTTATTAGGCCTTTCGTCAGTGTGCATAAACTTTACAGCATGAGAGAAGCAGTCGTTAAACCTGATTGAAGACAGGTGTTACCTGATTGGTACATAACCTAGTGAGCAGAGGTATTTAGTGCCTTTTTTTCATTTCTTTCCTGCAATACAAATAAAGTTTAAGTTAATAAACGCTCAGCCTAGTGTTACATCTGCTACTATTTGTCAGAAGAAAAGACACATTTAGACACAGAGCCTCCAGTATACATAAAGAAACAGACTAACATGGTTTAGAATATAATTTATTGTCCACAGAATTGGACATTTTACCTTTGGGCCAACAGATGGCAGTATCATTATTAAATTATGTATAAATATATGTATTCATATAAAGAAGCAAGTGCCTGAGTTTTATGACTACAAACTTTTTTGTGTTACACATTATTGATAGTTAATAGTGTGTGTGTGTGCGTGAGTGTGTGTGTGTATTTTGTGAGTATATTTTTGACTTTATATTTTATATTTTAAATGTACATTTGGTATAATAACAATTGTCATACAAACCGGAGGAGTCCAAAGTCCATTCACTGTGAGTCCTTTTAGAGTTCAAATAAAATGTTCTAAACTTCCTTTAAAATATTGAAAGTCTTCTTGGCTTTTTTTTCTTCACGTCTTCAATTAAGGTGCCATAATGCTTGAGTTCAACAACAAACCAATGAAAGCAGTTTTGGAGTCAGACTATTTCTTGCAGATGTGGAATCTACCAAGTTAGGTAGGAGGTAGAGGTAGGTAATGTTGCTATCCATCCCACTGAACACAAAATATATCATCAAATACATCCATCTGTACATTAGTACACATTTTCCTATATATAAAGTTTTGCATATCTAATCAAAATAAATTTGAATGAGCACAGTGAAAAAACAAATGAAATATTGTTTCCCTATCTGACTTGCAAAAAACACAGGCATAGTCTATATTTAGCCTAAATCTTTCCCACACTTCCTTTACAGGACAAATTTGTCGAATTGAAAAATCTTGAAGGATACTCATGGTTACCATTGCTCCAGTTTGAAGGCTTTTATACTTTTGTGTACTTGTGTGTATTTATATAATTCCATTACTTTATGTTTCTGAAACTTTCTTAATATATTTGCTAAGTATATTTTTAGTAATCTTGTATTATTAATAGTTACGTTTGTTTAAATAACTTATTCTGCAAGTGTTTTTGATGTGGGAGAAACAGAATTTCAATTCAATGTACTCTAGTACCAAGAAATGACAATAAAGGAATCTTGAATCTATTATTAATGTAGTATTTATTTTGAATACAACAAGCCTTTTCCCACTGTTAATCACCCATTATAGAAGACCAAACTGTAAGTGTACATCGTTGTATTTGTTTTTTGGGGGTAATATATTAATGATAATATATTAATCATATATATAATTGATATTATCTACACTGAGAGGACAACACCCCCCCCCCCCCCCCCCCCCAAAAAAATATGTGTGTGTGTAGCCTTAGCTTCTCTCTTTACATATATGCTCGAGTGTGTGTTTGCAGTCTTATAACTATGCCTCCCAGCACATCTCCATGCATGATGCCCTAACAAGAGTGGTCTAACTGCACAATGTTGCCCTGAGGTGATGAACAAAAACACTGTTTTAGTATATAAATAAAAACCAAATGTCTTTAAACAATCAAATATACATCTTTACATACCCCTAGACATGCATATATAAGTAATTATAGTACATACACTCACCGGCCACTTCATTAGGTACACCTATGCAATCTAATACAATCCAATACAACAGAAAATTCTACATTTACAAAGTTTATACATGTTCAGTTTTTGTTGACATTGTCAGAAATGTGATAATTCTGCTTTATGTTTATTACTGAGGTCGTAGTGGGTGGTGGTGTACTGGAGTGCATTATATTGAAAAGTGTTCCTAATATTTTTCCCCCCTTAATGGGGTGGACATAATATTAGGAGCAGTTACTTTATATCCTAGAAAACAGCGCCCTCTCCTGTCGCTATGACAACAAGACGCTTGCTAACCCAGCTAGCATCGGGGCTAGCATCGCCTCAGTTCCGTCCATTTTGTTTAGCCTAGCTAGCTGTGTAGCAGAGATGGATGACGGTGACGAGCCGGGTATAGTCCTCTCTCACAACACTTCTTCGGGCTCTAAGTCGGGCGGGGACAAGATGTTTTCCTTAAAGAAGTGGAATGCTGTAGCCATGTGGAGCTGGGACGTTGAATGTGACACTTGTGCCATTTGTCGGGTGCAGGTGATGGGTGAGTCTGGGGAGCTGACGGCGTTTAGTCGGCTACTAGCTCAGTCAGTGAAGCTAACATGGCTAATGTTACCCGGCGTTAACTAACAGTTATCTGCAGTCCCAGGCGTCGTGCAACTGTAACGTGTCTTTTTTCATTTGCAGACGCTTGTCTCCGATGCCAGGCGGAAAACAAACAGGAGGATTGTGTGGGTAAGATCATGTCAGCATTTAAAAACTTGTTAGTAGTGTTTAGTGTTTAGTCATCACACGACTAAAGCTACTCAGCAGGTTAATCCAACCAGCTAACCTCGGCTAGCTGTCACGGAAATCCACCAAGCCAGATAATCACAGAGGAAGGAGCTTTAAATTCCTCTTTTTACCGTTTTAATGTCAATCAAATGTACTTAAATCAGCCAGAATCTGCACAGAGAGACAGTGAAACACATTATTTAGTTATATAACGTTTGAAATGAATGTGATAATGACATAAGTCAACATTTGATAAGAGCTACATGCAAAGTAACTGTTATATAACTAATGTGAGTAAAGCAGTGCAATGCATAAAGACATATATCATGAACCAGTTAACAGTACAATATACCAGTGGATTACTGGATACCTACACTATAAACCACTGACATAATCTAAATTAATATAACTGACAGTTAGTGCTCAGATGATTAATTGATCATCAGAATATAATGGAACAATTTCGATAAATTGATAAGTTGAACAATATAGCAAAAACATTTTCCAGTTTCAGCTTCTCAAATGTGAGCAGACGCTGCTTTTCTCTTACATCAGTTTAAATTTGTCTTGATTTTGAGCACTGGCTGAACATAACAAGAAAAAGATGACGCAGTAGCCTCTGGGGAATTGTGAAAGGCCTTTTTCTCTATTTTCTGACATTTTATAGTCTAAATATTTAATTGTGAATATGAAAAATCATTTAGGGATTAAATGATATTGAAATAAATGGTAAGTTGCGGCTTTACTGATAGTATTCTGTTCTGGTGCTGTATTGTTGTCACTGAAAGTTTTAGACTGTAACAAAAACATGCTTTAGGATAGTTTTTAAATGTAAAAAACTTCACTCAATTTGGATTACCTACTGTCATTTATTCTGTACATGGGGTTATTCCAGCTTTTTTTATAGCCATCTTAGAGTAAATATTGTAAGCATTATTTATATGAAGAAAGATATAACAAATACCATATTTGTAAGTTTCTTTTTTTCTGAAAATGTATCATAACCAGCTCACTATATTATAATTTCTCCTTTTTAGTAGTCTCTGTAAGCTTCCCCACTACCTTGTTTCACTGCACTGAAGCACAACACCAAGAGATGTGATTTTTGCAAAAGGGTGATACTGAACTGAAATCATAGTGTACATAAAAGTGCCAGTTAAAAGATAATCAGTTTTATTCCCTGTTGGTGCTCGTTCATTATCTCTCACCATGTCACTCATCATGCTCTGTCCGTCTCTGTCTTTCAGTCGTGTGGGGAGAGTGCAACCACTCCTTCCATAACTGCTGCATGTCTCTGTGGGTGAAGCAGAACAATCGCTGTCCCCTCTGCCAGCAGGACTGGGTGGTTCAGAGAATCGGCAAATAAGCTCCACCTCCAGGCAGTCTGATTCTCAGACTACACCTGAATGCACCCAAAAGTGGTGTCAGACTTGACAATGATCATTACAGAGCCACTGTCTACAGCTCCCCTCCTACATATGATTGCATGTTCCAGTACTCCAAGTGGCGAAGGAGGAGTATGGCCAAAATAAAGCAGCGCAGACTCCTTGGTCACCGATTGGTTGATATGACCTGGAAGGATGAAGAGTCGTGAAGAGATGGATGAAACTTGTTGCAGTGTTTGGTCATTTGTTAGCGTTACATTATTGTTGGTGGTGGTGTTTGGCACATCTTGAATATGTGACTGTTTTTTTAAGAATAAAAAACATTGTGTATAGCTGTAAACATTGTGTCCAGTTTGTGTATGTATTACTTGTGTGGATAAGCTTGGCAAATAATTCATATAAGCAATATAAATTGATGCAGCTCTACAACAGATATTCAATACCAGATTTGAGAAAGAATTAAAAGCTGTCAAGTACTAAAATTTGGCACCAAATTCCTGCTAAAATTGCTATGCAGCTTTTCTTTTTCTTTCATCAGACAGTTTCTGAATCAAAGCATAATTATGCAAGTTTTAGACTATTGTACAACTGCTTTTGTGGAAAATGTTTAATAATAGTTAAGTAAAAGTTCAGTTTTTATAAGATAATTTCTCAAAAATATTATAGTTTTGGTACTAAAACAGGTATCATGTCTGCAGTATAGAGCTTGAAGGATGAAGTTATCTGTTAAATACATGTTTTTTTCGCATTTGAAATAGTCACTGGGAAAGGGCATCATCTCTGACTTGGCACCTTTAACCTCATAACCACCTTGATCTTAACATCAACTATTTATCTCCACTGATACACACACTCACAAAATGGGCAACTTTCTCTGCACAGTAACCGGAGGTCTAGATTAATCCAGTTTAGGTGCCCATACTGTACATGAGATCCTGATAGACAAGATGTGTCAGAATAAGCTACTAAACAACGCCTCTAAACACCAAACAATTCCTATATGTGCAACAGACTCTAAAACCTTTACACACCACCATAAGTACTTTGGCAGTCAAAGTGAACTACCTGGAAGGCAGCCATGTTAACCACCATACCACCACTAGCGTTTATGTTATACATGGATGGTAAGGCTGGGCTATTTCCAATTCAAAGCTTAACCTTCTCATTGCTTTCAATGCAAGGCGAAACCCAGCCAAGATCAATGAAATTTAATGTGATAAATGTGCACACTGTGGAATAATTACATGGGATTTGACGATAGTTAGAATTTTTCAAACATATAGAGTGCATCAACATGTTAAAAATGTTTTTGTGGATTTTCTGCAGCTGCTGTTGTGTAGGACAGTTCGTGTTCCTTGTTGAACACAGTTTCTTTGTTGGGGGAATATTGTAAGAGGGGAAGACTGATTGGGTTAATTCACTTAGACGTGCAACTAATGACTGGAAGATCGTAGCTTCAAACCCGTTGACCATGTGGGGGAAGTGAACATGAGGCACTGCCTGACGTCTCATCCAGCAAATTTCACACGAGTAGGACCCTGAATGTGATGTTTAATTGATATTACGGCTGCAGCTAACAATTATTAACATTATCAGTTAATTCTGCCAATAATATTCTAATCATCTATGAAATTGATTTAATTAGGAAAACTGTGACAAATACGAAACACAATTGCTAGAGCTCAAGGGGATGTCAGCAAATATCCTGTTTTGTCCTGAATACGTCTGAATCCCAAAGATATTCAATTTACTATAATGTCAGACAGGAGGAAGCAGAAAATTTTATTTGAGAAGTATCTGACAAGCTTAACCATCAAATTATCAATACAACCATTACCATGTGATGCATCTTTATACAGCAACACTTCATACCAACTGTGTTCTCAAAAGATAACAGAGTTCATACAACATTTCTCTGACACTTTCAGAAAATATTGAACCTTTTCAGCTTTGGAAGTGTAATATCTATAGCAAGGCTGTTTAATTGCATTAGTTTACGCAGGTGTTCATGTTATTTTGTTCACACGATGTATAAGCGGAAGTGTGGCAATAGTCCACTGTCGTACAGAGGAATATTGATGATCAGTATGTATCTCAGGGGCTTTTAAAATCATTGTTGAACACTGATGAATGTTCAGCAATGACTGCGCCTACAGCTGCATCACTGATCTGTTATGAACATTAATTTCTTAGGCTGCTTAATTACTGTTAAGTCAGTGAAGTCCTCATTCTTTCCCCTCTAGTAAGTATGAAGTGTACCTACTTCATTGCATACGACACACAACACACACAAATTGCTCTCTCAGTGGCTTCTTTATCTCTTAACAAGCCATAATCAACCATAACTTGTTTAGGTCAGGATGTGCCACCTCATCATGTCATGCTGGCAGCCCAATTACTGTGCACAGGCACTTAACATCTTCTAAAAATAGACAAGCCTAAATCCTCTTAAGTTCAAACCACATAAGTTACTTTCCCTGTGTGCCGTCTACAAATAAGCCTGCATAGACACTTAGCTACCAACAAATCCCCAAGGACAGTTGTACTTTTAATGGTCGTAAAGAGGCGTGGCACAAGAGGCAGAGGATGTTCAGGGTGCAGGTGCTTGAGGTGCTCACTCTCTGACTGGAACCTGCAGATGAGTGAGCTTGAGTGTTTTAGTTTATCTGGCCCAGCTGCCTACAGGCGGGCCACAGGACACATCCAATATGGGTGACCTGGTGGGACTAGACAACCTGGTGGCAAACACGGCCTACCTAAAGGCTCAGCAGATAGATCGCAATGAGCTGAAAAAGAAGAGAGCCTCCCTGACGCTGCCCAAACCAAATAAGTCCTCTGCTCTGCGGGCAGCAGCAGAGGAACAGTACGAGTCACTGTGTGAGCAGCAGCCTATTGGAAGGAAGTTGTTCCAGCAGTTTCTCCTTGCCTCGAATTCACAGTATGTGGCTGCTGCTGAGTTCTTGGAGGAGCTGAGTGAGATGACCTTTGCCGAAGCGGAAACCAAAGAGACGGCCAAATGGAGAGTCCTTGCCAAGTACTGTCAACCTGAGTCCAGGAGTTTTCTCTCTTACCTTACAGGAGAGGCTGCTGAGGGATGCAAGAAGTTATCAGACGAGAACTTTGACGATGCGGTCGTGAGCAAGATAAGAGAAGCCACACGGGACTTCCTGAAAGGCAAACCTTTCTCTGAATACCTGGAAAGCATCTACTTTTATAGGTTTCTGCAGTGGAAGGAGTATGAGAAACAGACGATCACTGACAAATACTTTTATGAGTTTCGGATATTGGGAAAAGGTGGCTTTGGTGAGGTAGGTGTCCAGCATTTTATGACAATCTCAAATTGCTATTTAGGAAACACCTTGATGAACTCACAACTGAGTGAAAGACAGTGCAGAAATATATTTTAGGATGGCATAGAGACAACAAACAATAAAAGAAGAACAGCTAATGAATAAAACTGTCTCGCAGGTGTGTGCGGTGCAGGTGAAACACACAGGCCAGATGTACGCCTGCAAGAAGCTGGATAAGAGGCGCTTGAAGAAGAAAGGTGGCGAGAGGCTGGCCCTTGTGGAGAAGGAGATCCTGGAGAAGGTCAACAGCCTTTTCATCGTAAACCTGGCCTACGCTTACGACAACAGTACCCACCTGTGCCTGGTCATGGACCTCATGAATGGAGGAGACCTCAGGTTCCATATCTACGACCTTGGGAAGCGGGGCATCCGTATGGATCGTGTTGTTTATTATACGGCCCAGATAACCACCGGGATCCTCCACCTGCACTCGATGGACATTGTGTACCGTGACCTGAAGCCTGAGAATGTGCTGCTGGACGGTAAAGGCCAGTGTCGGCTGTCAGACCTCGGATTGGCTGTTGAGCTGCCAAAGGGCAAAATGATTTGCCAGAAGGTTAGTGTAATAACCTGTCCTTTGGCTGAACCTACCTTTCTGTGACCTTTGCTCCCTGAAGTTCACTGCACTGTTCTTCCGCTCATCTTCCCTCCCTCTTAATATAGTATATTTGTTCACACACTACTACAAGTAGCTTACCAGGAATAGATATGATGGGTCTTAATCCTGCTCTGACCAACAACATACAAGATCATAACCCTGTTTGGCACAAATTAATCTTATTAAAAGGTGCCTGACCCCATCCCCACTTGGACGCTGCATCGGCCGGGAAATGTATGGAACACTGACCAGAGCCTGTTAGCATTATCTGGCTAATCTTTGTATCACTGATACCAACGATGGCTTCCACATGTCTGTACAAGGAGATGAGTCAGGAGATTCACAGCGAGTCTCCATTCACTAGAGATGGGATATAAGCGGGACAATGAAGCCTCAACTGTCAGCTGACAGACCTGATGAAGTGTACCTAATGCAAACATTATCTGCTTTAACAATGTTTGATTGTCAGGCCCCCATTTAGATTTTTTCACATTGCATTCTTGTGTCTGTATTTGTGTCTCCACGTTTCATTATTTAATTTAGTTTTCCATCATGTGGATGCAGGTCAAGATGCTCTCTAACAGACTGAAATTATTTCTAAACTAGATAAGTCTGTCTGGTCTCACAAACTTTCGTCCACCTTTGAGAAAAGTGTACATCATATTGACCTCACCGCGGGACCTACAATAGTATCTTTTAAAATCTCCTTGTAGATGAGTTTTAAGCATTTTAAACTCACTATAGCATACATATTTGTCTTTTGTGTTGAATCTTTGTCTTTCAGTGTTTATACTGTTTATCTACACTGCTGTTTATAGCAGTGGTTCCCAACCTTTTTAGCTTGTGGCCCCTCAAAATGAAGCAATGTATACTCATAACCCTTTGTCACCAGTTGTATATGCCTGTCCATCATTTTTAGAGGCCTATCAAGGTAACATGTTCAAGTAATTCACAAGAAAAAAGCAAAGATTTATCTTGTGGGGGTCCTGACCCCCAGCTTGAGAACCATTGGTTTATAGAAACAGAAGGCAGCGCCATCACAAAAACACAGTTGTCCCTGGCCACCAGAATTTTAATAGACCTAAAAACCTCAACAGACTGTAAGATTGCAAAACCTTTGTATACCCTAAATTATGGAGAAAGATTTGAATCCTCCCTTATTCTTCTTTTTTCTCCTCTCTCTGTGTGTCGTCAGGCCGGTACGTCAGGTTACATGGCTCCTGAGATACTGAGGCAAGAGAATTACCGCATGTCTGTGGACTGGTGGGCTCTGGGCTGCAGCGTCTATGAGATGGTGGCTGCCCGTTTGCCTTTTAAAGACTTCAGAGAAAAGGTGCTGAATGACGAGGTGACCCGCCGCACTCTGGAGGATGAGTGCAAGTTTGACCACAAATGCTTTGATTCTCCCACCAAAGATATCATCAGCCGGCTTTTGAAGAAGAGAGTGCACCAACGCCTTGGGTGCCGGTAAGTAAAAAAAACCCTCAAACTTAAGTTCCTTACATGAGGTTCGTTGGTGTAGGTGTAATGAGTAACACAGTTCATTACCTGGCAGCAGCACTTTTGATCCAATTAGATGTCTAATGTCCAATGTTTAACTCTCCCACAAAACAATGAAAACATGCTGTTATCCTGCTATTATACAAGTACCACCTAAATTAAAAGTCTACACAACAATGTTCAGATGTTCAGAGATCAGAGAAATTATATTGCAGAAGCAACAGATTCCTGCCAGCACAAGGGGGTGCTGAATTTATGAAAACATACTCTGACATTTGTTGAAAACACACCAGCCAGATCATGCACTTAAACAAGGAAATGAGATCACAACATATTCTGTTTTCTCTCAGCTGGGTTCCCATTAAATACAATTAAATTAAATCTATCGTTCGTAAGTTCCCCAATTTGGTGTAATTCTAAATCTCTTCTGAACTGCCCCTTTTAAGTGATTTTATATACTTTAATGTACTACATACTTCCTCCTCATTTTGCAGCCACATTCTGGTTGATGCAAAACAGAACCAAAATTAAAAAAAGACAACAACCACATAAAGCCAGACTAGACAGAGAAAAATACAACAATGTTTCAGCCTATATCATTAAAAAAAGAAAAACATTTAAAAAAGCGTATGGCTGAGAATGGCAAAACTTGATATCAGACAGAAGGGTATTCTGCTAACAAGCAGGAGAGTTAAGTTGTGTAATAACTGGGAACCAGGTACTCTCGACTTTTTCATGAAAACCTTGTGTGTTGCTTGTTAATCTTTTCTTTAGAATAAAGTAATCTACACGTGACTTTGAAATGAATCAGCTGCATTAATTGAACCAACCCCTCCCCCCACACCTCATCAGTCAACTCTACACCAACATCTGCCTCCCAGGCATGTTTGACATGGATTGATGATACAACAGTCATATTAGAAAACAGCAGCACAAATTTTGAGACAAGATGTTTAGAGTCAGGATGTTGTTTCATTAAAGCATAAAAAGAGTGTTTCTTGAGTTGGTTTTCAAAAATTATTTTCAACAAAATTTCAATAATTTAAAAAGTGGGCTTGTGGAAGGGCGAAAGTTTCTCTCAGCCCCATATAAGATGCAAAGTGATTATTTATATACAAGTCTGTGATGGTTGTCAGACTTTTATCCTTCCAGTAAGTAAAGGCTTGATCAAATTGGGATTAAATTAAATTAAATTGAAACAAGATTGAAACAAACAGGAGAATATACAGAAAATTCAGGTGCTTGAACCACCCTTTTAATTTGTTTTCAAATTTTAAGTGAGTTTTGCAGGACAAAACTATCTTCCACCAGATGCAGTTGAATAATCCTCACTGGAAAACAGAAGAGCTGAAAGAGAAGTTTCTTACTGCCCGTGACTCCAATTGCAGCCACTTGGGTGTATCGGAGAGCTCACTTGTATGAGGGAACTGATCTTACCAATAAATTAAGGATGGGACATCTTTCTTCTTAGATGGAATTGGGTGGGATTTACATGAAGTCACCTTATTTTATGCACTAATAAGAATAATAGAGTGAGCGAGACGTCAATAACCATTTTTCACATGTCACAGTAGGAAAAGCACAGGTGTAAATTATCACATTAACGATGGCTCACTTCTATTTAGCTGCATCACTTTCAGGTTTTACCCAGAACCATAGTTAATGTCCTTAGTCACACACTTTTACTAGAATGACATTAAAAAATGTTTGCTGTGAAAAAAGTCCTATTAAGCAAAGTCTGTACATGCTCACAGAGTTCTGAGAAGAGCTCTAACCAGGCTAAATAATTGAAAAACCTGTGGGATGTACCATGGGTGTGTAGGGTACTTTAACTAGTTTGACCTCTTTTCTACTTGTATTTCATATATATTTGTTGATTTTGTTATTTTATTTCACTATTATTTCTCTTATTTCACTGATAGTGGATGTCTTATTCCCTGTTTTTTCCGTCTTGCAACTGTGTTAAGAAAAGCATATACAGTAATGAAGCAATCAGTTGTATTACTCTGTTAAATTAATTAATGAATAATGTAACCTTGTGAGAATTTAATATATCACAGTATGTCATCATCAGATGGATTTTTGATCCAACCTTTAACGCCCCCTAATGAACTCTTTTTATTGCCCAATTGCACTGTTTCACCTGCCCCCTATCAAGTAAAACTGTCCAATTTTTCAATAGTAAAATCATTACCTGTTATGTGTCTTTTTTGGACAAGTGGTGACCCACGAAACCACGTGTTTTTCAAGAGCATCGATTTCCATCGTCTGGACGCAGGGCTGGTGGAGCCCCCCTGGGTGCCAAAGTCCAACGTGGTCTACGCCAAGGACACAGACGAGTTCAAGGTCACCTCTGAGGTCAATGACGTTAAGCTCGATGCCAAGGATGAGAAATTCTTCAGGGAATTCAGCACAGGCGCAGTCTCCATCCAGTGGCAGAAGGAGATGATTGACTGCGGGTTGTTCGATGAACTGAATGACCCCAAACTGAGCAGCCATGATCGTGAAGCTGTATGGAGATCCAGGACGTGCATCATTTTGTAAGCAACTCAACTACTCACCAATATTTGCATGTTTTTGAACACTTGAAAACATGCAAATGTCCTTTGATTTAATTCGTCTTACAGATATGAAGTGCCCGCTATAACGCTATACACTAAGCACCTTAAGTACCAACAGCTTTGCCTTTTGCCTTAAGCCTTTTGCCTTAATCTTTCTAAGAAGAATCATCTTGGAAGTTAGAGTCAAACATGATGGGACATCTGTCTCGGTGGTAAAATAAAACCATTGCTGCTTTCAGATTCATGCCCGGATGGTAACACATGCTGACATTGTGCCGCTGCTTCATACTTTGCCCTCTATTCCTGGTGAGACAGCAGATCCCAGTGCGTTCATAGTTTCCATTACATCACTCGGCCATTTTGGCAGGCTTAAGTGTTTACACGTGTTTGTAAACAAGCTGCATACTGGCTGTGTGTCACTGAATAGCAGCACAATTATGATCAGTATTTGCAGTGATGCGACACACCGGTTTGAAAGAGTTAAGTGTCACATAAGATGCCATGAAGGCCTTTTGCTCATGTGAGTGGACCCACCGCATGTGACCTCAGTGCCACAGACTGATGTCTCTCAGTAGCAGACATTCACCACTAAGTGCCGCCAGACACCCGTGAAGTGCATTCAACCTCCCGCAGCACTGTTCATCATCACCATCCCCCATTAGCCTGGCTGTGCTGCTCAGGTATTTACAAGCACTGGATGACTCGTTCAGCTTTACCAAGGGGATGCAGGGAGACAAACTGTCCTACTTTCCCGCTAAAAAAAAAGATATTAACAGCTTTAACGAGGCATTGCCAACCCCCTTTATTGCTCCCCAAATCATCTTGTGTTTACAGGCAATACATAACATAATTAAAAGATGTGAACTACTTACAGCATAGCAACAACAAACAACATCGCTTGTTTCTGAAAACCTAATCTATGCAGCCTTCACAGAAGGTTACTTCTTGTATCCATATATGGATCCTGCTGCATGATAGCAGAACATTTATCTCCAATTGCTGTTAATAAATATTGTAAGTATTGCATAATCTTGGATTTTTCAGCCCCTGATGGACAACAGTGATTACAGTCAAAACAAACTCTACTACAGCTTTTACTTGAGGAACTTCTTCATTTTCAGGTGTTTTTTCAAACATTTTTGCCTTGATTTGATAGCGAGCAACAAAGATCCTTGTCTGGACTCGAACCAGAGGCGTTGCAATGAAATGATCAACATCTTAGATCTCCGGGCCACCCAGGTGTCTTTTTTTCTGACTCAGATGACTGATTTTACCCGTGTCCAGCCTTAAATAACAATGTACTCAAAGCATGTCCGTGCCAATCAAATTTTGTAATATTTAAATGTAATTTTGTAATTTAATATTTATTTTTCAATTCTTTATGTGACATATTTTGATTTGTAATGATTGAGCTCATGTATTTTAAATGTTTCTTATCTTTTTTAATAAATGTTTGAGCAAGAAAAGAAAGATAAAATAAAACCGATTTTCAAAAGGCTTGAGTGGGGAAAAAAGCAACTCTCTTACGTCATATCTGCACTGCGTGTAATGATTTCAGTAGAAGACTTCCCAGAAGTCTTCTACGTGATGACATTCAAAGTTACAGGTTAACAGTCCGGCAGTTATTTTGTTTATCCTCTTGTTGCTCAACTCAGGTGCATCATCTATCAGCATCTATCAGCAAGGATCAGTTTGAAAAACAGGAGGGCGCTTGTATCTTTAAAACATATCAACCACAGTACGTTCATACTTACGACATAGTGTCACTTCAGTGTTTGATTCTGAGTGCATCACCCATCACTTGGTGTATCACTCCAAAATCTGAGACGCATTTAGGTAATGAGGGACACATAAACATGTGTTGTGCTAATTCCTGCGAGCGGGTGACCTAACAGGGCTGAGAAGTGGTTCCATTCACGCTCGACTGTCATGAGATTAGAGGGTGGTTCAGATGGAAATCCAAGACGCAACCTGATCATCATCGGCTACGAAGGCAGAGTGGGGAGTCTACTGTGGACAACGTGACGACAAGACAAACGCGGCAAAAGGTCTCCAGGAACATGTTTTTACCAGGCGCCTACAAGCCTCTGCCAGGGTTTAGTTCCCAACGGCCCGTCACAGTTACTGCTGCCCTCCAATAGACAAACACACACGTTGCAACACACACACTGCACAGATCGTTGCACATTTGCACTCATGCATGCACACGCACACACATGCATACAAATATATGCATCTTTGCATGCTTGTGTCACAGCTGATCATGCAGGCAAACCTCTGAATAAACACTTTCATATACACACTCTGATACACACTCTTTCTCACACACACAATCTTATTACCTCTGTAGAAGCAGGCATGGGGTTTTAGAGATCAAAGCAGGACAGGGTGTAATTTGGTATCTGCGTTTGTTACATGCCCATGCTCTGGATTCACATCAAAGGCATGTGCCACACTTTAGCTCTGCCCTGGCATCCTCAGGATGGTATCACACCCGTGATATTGCTGCTTTTTTCCTTTTTTGGGTGTGAGTGTGCGCCTGTATTTGTGCTCCCTGCAAACGTGTGTGTCTGCATGCATTTACATTGATGTTAACATGAAAATCGCACTGATCAGTGTCTGTATGTGCACTCATGTGTGCGTGAGGGTGTGTCTGTGAGAGTGTGTGAGTGTTTAGGATAGGTTAGAAAACAGTCGAGACAGTATGGCCATTGTCTATGCAAGGAAAGTGAAAGGCAGCCATGTGGGAGAGAGATTGAACAGGAAGAAGACGGTAGGTCGTTACTCGCTGTCTCACACTCACAGCCAGCATGCGAGTAACGTCTTTATTTTTGGTATAAAATCAGTTTTTCATGGCATTTTATTTTACTACACTGTAGAGAGCTCAGGACCTAGAACCAAATGGTATGAGCCTCATTGTGCTGAGCCACCAGAGTGACCCTACTGCCGCTCAGGAAGTGTTTCGTTTTTGGTTAACGTTCAATTCTCTAAGCTTCATTGCTTGAATTCTTAACATTTCCACAAATAAGTGAATTCCTGTAGGGCGGTCCAACAGAAACAGAGCATGTGTGTGTGTGTGCGTGTGTGCGTGATATTCTTCCCCACTGAGGCCCAATGGGCAGTTTCCATGGCGGCCAGACCTCAGTCCCCTTCCACTGCCAGGGGCTGGACAACGTCACGGATAGAGCTTGATCACACACACACACACACACACACGCACACACACGCACACACACACTTGTAAACAGTCCCACACTGTCAGCTCTCGTCCTATCTCCCCGCCATCTTTGGTCCCTTTACTGCAAAAATCATCTGTCTATGTCATTTAGTCTCATATTCAACCCTTCAAGACTTATTTTTCTTTCAGCAAGAAAAGAATGCTGCCAGTGGGGCAAAATAATCCCACTTCCTTCCCATCAAATCCCATATTTGGGAACTTTCTATAAATGGATAACTGAAGGGAAATTAGGATCAAGAAAATAACACATTTGCACAGAATTCTTGAAACAAGTTGAATAGTGTTGGAAGCAGGGAAAGTTATGTCACCACTTTAGCACTTTAGCAGATTGTTTTCACTTGATTAAAGAAAATAAGATTTTAAGACTCAGAAGATGGAAATGACTGATGGGAATTTTTGCAGGAGATTTTGGATTTTATGATGAAAAAATTACATTTTTGCTATATAAATGAATAAATAAGTGATTCACTCACAAGGCTAGATTATCCGCCCAGCAAAGCAGGCAACCGCCACAGACATCCAGGAACCCTAAGAGCCCCAGGTTTACTCAATATCAGATGGATAAAGCTTGATTAATTACAAATTTGTTGTGGAATTTGCACCATTAAAGTACAATATCAACTAAGAGGGGTCTTTAATTTCCTAATCTTGGTCTTAAGGAGGGAACCTGTGTCAAAATCTAGTTTTTAGACGTTAATTATTTCACTTTATGTTGGGCTCAGATGGTGCACATTCCTGTGTTTTGTGAAATTGCTTCAAAGTACTTGACACACAGTAAAACCGAGGGCCACATAATATTTTTCGAGCGTGAGAGTACTGGTTGGTTTCTGGGTGTCCAACCAAAGTCTCACAGTATCAAGTATCTGCTAAAGCAGTAACACTTAGCAAAGCAGATGTATATGCACAGTATATATACTATATAATATACAATATACAGTGTATGGACCTAAATTCTTCATTGATTCAGTCTGGTTATTAGGCTAGGCCTAAACCAAACTTTTTATCCTACTTCTTAACTTTCACAGTTTACCCTTTCCCATCACTCTGCTCTCTGGTCACCTGTCACAAGGAATAAAATTCTCTCCCACAAGTAGAAAATCCCAAGGAAACAGCTTAAAGTTCAAAAAGTTACAGCATCCTGAAACCCGAGTTGGCGGCAGTATAAAGCTTTCTGATGTTCCTCACCCCTCCACTGCAGGCTGATTGAAGATCAGCACATCAAACGCAGGGAGGGGGGATATAATGATACAGAATACTGTATCAGGGAAACACTTTACAACCCCTCTTCCTGGACTGTGAAAGAAAAAAACAGTCATGGTGCATGTGTTAATATACTTTAATTACAGTACAACATGCTGCCTCCGGGGGTCACTGACCGAGAAGGTTTTGGCATCTGCGTTCGTGTTGACGTCTCTGCCCGCCTGTGTGTGTGTGTGTGTTTATGTCTCAGTGACAGGTATAAAAGCAATCGATTCTACAGTGTTGGATGACAGTGACACGAAAACAGAAATGTAAGCTGTGAGGTGGTATTGGTTTCTAAGACTGCATCCAGTTTGACTTAATTAGCTGGTACTTATTGCATACTTTGTTAGCGGTGTAATATGACTGACAGTTGGCGTGGCAGGCAGTCTGGACTGAATCCAAGTCCATCTCTGCGGTTAGTGTGCGCTCCCAGACTCTGTAACCTGCCTCTCCCAGTCTGTCACTTTGGTTCAAACTTGCAGTATCACTGTGTGTGTGTGTGTATGTGCGTGTGTGTGTGTGTGTGTGTGTGTGTGTGTCACTAAATTCACTTCTATCACATCATCCTCGGACATCTGGGGTGTGCTGATACACAGCTGCTAATGGATCAAATCTTACCGACAAAGAAGTGTAGGATGTGTATATACTAGCAGGTCTGCTCAACACTAAAAAGAGACAAACTATTCCTCATACTATGAGCAGATGATGTGGTATTTCCTCACAGGTACTCTTCATACCATGACTCATTTGGTCCCTGTATGCTAACAGGAAGAGGAGGAAGAGGTATATTCAGATTCTTGGCAAAGTGTTTAGACTCCTAAAAGGATGCACCTTGTCCCTGTTTCTCGTTCATTATGGACAGGATGTCAGCCGAGTTCTGCGTCCACGTTGGTGACAGCAGGCTGGCATCCCGGCTGTTTTCAGATGATGTCACGTTTCATGCAGTACAAATTGCCCTAGATGACTGAGATGCAGCTGGAAGAGTTTAGGAACATAATCTTAGGAGTAATTAAGGTTAGAAGGAGACTGACCAATGGATAGGTGCATTGGTTTAAAAAGGGAGCCTAAGCAAAACTTTCAATTTACAGCCTTCATGCTGTCCTTCACATCATTTTATGTTATCCGTGTACTGAAATTGTGCTTTTGTCCACAGAAGAAACAAGGAAAACTGTAGTGCAACTCACAGCGCTAATAACAGGAGCAAGAGGCACATGAAAGGAAAGCCTCAAAATATGAACCTTTAGCTCAGGATTGCTGAGACCAGTGGTGGAAAATTTTGAGGTATTTGCAATTTACTTGAGTATTTCCATTTTATGCTACTTAATACTCCCACTCCACTACAATTCAGAGGGATATATTGTACTTTTTACTCCACTACTACTCCATTAATTTGACAGCTTTAGTTACTAGTTGCTGTTCAGATTAATAGTTTACATAAAATAACATATGATACAGTTGTGAATTACAATAAAATAGTAGTAACTTTTCTTCTAACTTTGTTGGCTTTTGACCCCTTATAAAAATCAGTGTGTAGTTGTGGCTCCTTGTGTTTCAGACGTCAATGAGTTCTTAGCAGTTCCACCAAAAAGACATTTTCCCCTTTAAACTGTCAAATAAATAACTGTTTAAGGCCCAAAGAAGTAAAACTCTCCAATACTTCACAGTAAAGAAATGAAAGATTAGAGAAAAATTTGAAAATGAATCCAAATTATTGTATCAGACCTTTGTTTTTAATTCTTTGCTTTATTCACAAGAAGACCCTTTAGGAACTAGGGCTGCGGCTGATGCTTATTTTTGTTGTTTTTTTGAATTATCGAATAGCCGTTTGAGAAAAGTGTTGATCCCTGTTTCCCACAACCCAAAGATATTCAGTTTATTATCATAGTGGACTAAAGAAACCAAAACATATTCACATTTGAGATGGTGTAACCGAAGAATTTGAGAATATTTCTTAAAAAATGACTCAAAATGATTACTTGATTATAAAAATAGTTGTTGATTAATTTCCTGTGTAATCGATTAATCATTGCAACTCTATTGGGAACCATTGGACTAAACCTGCTGACTGTATATAAAGTAGTTAGACCAGCTACATCAGTCAAATGCTTACACATTGATTCATCAGTATTACTTTATTAAACATATTTCATATATTAGCCACAGGGGCAGATTTTCTACAAAACGAGTACTTTTACTTGTAATACCTTAAGTAAATTTAGCTGATAATACTGCAGTACTTCCGCTTAAGTAGGATTTTAAATGCAGGACTTTTACTTGTAATGGAGTATTTTTTCATTGCAGCTTTGCTACTTTTAAAGGATCCTCATACTTCCTCCACCACTGGCAGAGACAAACAGTGGCCCGCTTGGTTGTTCCCTGCTGAGGTCAGATGCAGCATCAGTTCGGTGCTTCGTGACTGTTCTGGGTATCACTGCAAGGAGGAAGAGGGATGTATCTCTGCAAAAGTAGGGAGAGCATCTCAGCTGGATGTGAAGTAGATGAGTCCAGAGTAGGGGGCATATTGGCCAGCTCTGCTGACCCACCAGCTGGGAGCCGTAATGGTTGAGGGTCAAAACACCCAATTAAAGTTGTGCATCATCTGATGACATCTGATCCTAACCGAGAGCTAGAGTTACCTCATCAACAGGTGACTGGAGAGAGAACATCTGCTTCAATCAAATAAGACCTGGGAGTGACCAAAAGAATGAGATCAGGGTGATTCAAGAGCATCTGATCATGAGGAGCTGGTCAAAGAGGAAAAGGTTGTTGGAAATATGGATGGATGGATGCTGTTTTTCCAGGTTCATATAATGAGGATATGCTGCCATAACTTTGCTGTGTAGCTTCAACATAAAATATTGTAGTCTAATTAAATACTAGTCAAAACATTTTTCATCCTAATGAGCAGAAAAAATGATTAATAATGTCAGTTCCCAGATGGAAAACACTGTCTCATACACACTCACTAGCGTGCTCTCTCTGGATGCTGCGTCCTCAGAGGCACTACATCTTGTTTTGACAGACAGGCTAATTTAGGGAGGCTACTTTAGGCTCTTTCTTGTTGCAGGGTATCTCTTGGCATTTAAAATCCAACTGAGCTCAAGTTGCCGTTTCAGTAACGGTGGCCATAACACAGAGAATGCTTTCAGCGGTAACACGCCTCAAATCTAAAAACTCCACACTGTAACCTTATCGCTCTTATTTTTATCTTTGGTGAATGACGTTTTATATTCAAACATATAACGGGATTAATCGGCTGAGCTTTATCTTGTGATCATCAGGAGGATGTGGTCTATTGGCTCCTACACACAAATGCACACACACACACAAATATGCCAGAACAAATACATATATATACACACACACACACACACACACACACAGACACACACACTGCCCCCAGATGTTTTTTGACATGGTCTGCTGTGACTCCAGTACCATTTGTTTATCCCTGCATGCATAGTTAACTCTCCATGCCCTGCACAACAGAGCTCTGCACTTTTCCACTGGAACCCTTTTTCCCAAGGTCTCCTGAACCAACACAGAAGCACAACGGTTCAAACAGAAATATTCTTCGGTACACATAAAATGGGTAGTTTTTGTTTTTTTATGTGTATTTTGACAAAAAAATATATAATTTTGGAGGTGGACACCGCATAAAACTGCAAGCACAAAGGAATGTTCGTCCAAATACCGATGCTTCGCCAAAAGGTTCTACTGATGCTGGTAATGTATCTGCTCTCTTGAAACACCACCAGCACACCAGCACATATTTCCTTGAGTATATGTCAGACATGCCGTGGCAGGTGTCCCAAAGGTGCCATGCAATTCACTAATCATTTCCTATTTATACATGTTTCCTGCATCGTTGACTCAGTGTGGTTATTGCTATTCACTTCAACTAATCTGATTTTGCCACAACCTCTGTTATCATTGGTTTACTGTTGGATTTTAAAGGAAAATATGGTTTATTACAACTTTAACTGTAAGCTTTAAGTTTAAAAGGGACACATCATGCACATATTAGGGATGTGCCCGAATACAAATACATTATTCGGCAAAGCACAAATAGTGGGTTTTACACGAATATTTGTTTTATCCAAATATTTTAAAAATTATTTGTTTTTGGGAAGGAAAAAAAAAGTCAAGTACCAGCATGCAGGTTGGTTACATCGCTATCTCAGTCTCTCTCCTCTGCTCCGCTGTTATGTCTATCAGCAGGTCTCAACGAAGGGAGTCACATCCACCAGCTACATGACGCACATTTCCTAATTTGGACATCACTCTCGGAATTGGGGGTGTTCCCCAGAGATAAAACTGAGCTACTGACAGATTCAAAGTGCTCCCGAGGGAGTCTCCATAACCTGTCGTTCCCCTTCCCTTTCAACAAAGTTAGGTTGTAAAAAATAGGCAATAAACGCTGTGCTGTCTCTGTGTTCTGGGTGTATAAATAGGTAGAAGTCTGTCTGCAATGAGGTGATGAGTTAAGTTTTAGATCAGTAGTCAGCACAGTTGTCTATGATCTGGGAGGCTCCAGTTTGAGACCCGGTGTAGGGACCTCCCTCGTAAGGTTGTTTATTCATGAACACTTATTATAATACTTTAATTTTCTAAAATTAAAAGCGTAATAAAAACAAAAACAGGATTTTCAAGCCTCTCTCCACTTTTATTCAAATACAAATAATTTTGCTGCCTAAACAAATATAGATACAAATACAGATACTGGGCTCTCTGCACATCCCTAACACATATACAGGTTGTTTTTCAGAAAACTTTAACTCATACTGACCCTTTATGCAGCCCCTCAGTTCAGCCTCTGTCTGCCGTTTTAGGTCCTGTCTCCTTAAGGCCCCCTTCCCAATGACCCCAATCTGTTCTGATTGGCCAGCAGCTCACAGAAGCTGCCACTCGGCAGACTTCCACCAGCTGTGGAGGCTAAGTTAACAAACCATGAAACAAACTATAGTAGTAGTAGTCTACTTTTTTCATTCTTTACTCAAAATGTCAACTTCTCAGATACATGTGTATACATGTTCGAAGTGAAATCTGATCCAAAATCTGCCTGTGTTCAGTGAGCCAGTCAGCCCCTGGATGCTGTTCTTTAAATATTATTGCAATTCTGTCATTCTTAGTTTCACACCTATTATTGCACAACCCACCAGCTCCCCATCACCACCAGGTTGTCCACCAGTGTCTACACTTAATGAAGATGCTTCACATCCATGGTGTGTAATCACCAAAGTCTGTTTCTAACCTCGGTAAATATTGTGATACACTTCAAATTGTTCTCTCCTTTGTCTGTGAAGATTCTCAGTCATCATGGTTTTCAAGGAGGGTTGAATCGAGGGCAAATGGACTTGGTTGAAGATACTTGAAGATGTTTTGCCTCTCATCCAAGGGGCTTCTTCAGTTCTAACTGGCTGGTGGGGAGTCCCAGGTATTTAACCTGTGTGGAGTCATTATCAAGGTCATTGGTACCACTTGGTTCGTTAGTGCTCCTGGCTGCTGTAACGTTAGAGTCATCGGAGTCGTTGGAGTCACCTGAGGACAAGTGTAAATGACAGTCATTAGAGTTGTCACATGAGGCCAAATGTTCTCTCCCCATGTGCACAGACCAACGTCCTTGCTCAACTTTGACCCACCGCACTTGCTGTAACTGTGCACACTCACAGTTTTCCTGTGTAATGAGGGATTATTAACAGCATTAAGGGCTGCACTCACTTTTGTTTTCCCTCCAGATAAAGTGGTAGCTAATCTTGATAAACCGTTGGCCTGTATGATCATCTGACTGATGATCATTCGTTGCCCCATTAGACCTATTTTTAGCAATGTCATCGTGTTCAGAGATCTCAGCAGTTACTTTGGTGAGTACAATGTTATCATAACACATGGTTAGAGGTACACATTTTTTTAAAAGTCAATAGTCTCAAAAGAGTCTTTTTCTGTGTGTTTTATGTTTACGTCCAGTCGGCCAAGTTCCTCAGGAGTCCTGCTGCAGGTGTCATCCATCTTGAGTTAAAGGATAGATTCACAATTTTTAAAGTTTGTCCTAAAACCACAGTCAGGTTCACAAATGATCATTGAAACAAGTTTTTCTTGCTGTAATCATTCCTTCTGTTCATACTGACCATTAGAAGATCCCTTCATAATGCACTTACAATCTTAGTGATGGGGGACAGAATCCACAGTCCTGCAAAAATGTATTTACAAGTTCATCTAAAGATTATATGAAGATTCAGTTTCCCAAATTAGTCAAATCACATCAATATGTCTTAAAGTTACAGTCTTTTTAGGGCCACACTCCCTCTTTTTGTTACAATCCTTCCACTGCAGCTGAACAGGAAAACACTGTCCGTTGAGACACAAAATTGATTTTTTTAGTAATTAGACTGTAACTGTGGCGGATATCCACTTTATTTGACTAACTCAGATGGCTGAAGCCTCATATTACCTTCAGATAAACTTTTAAATACATGTTTGCTCAAAACGAGGACTGTGGATTTTGTCCCCCATCACTTACAACGTAATCACATTTGGAGGGGATCTTATAATGGCCAGTATGAACAGGAGGAATGATAACAGCGAGCAAAACCTCTTTCAGTGTTCATTTGGGCACCTGACTGTTGTTTTAAGACAGACTTGAAAGATCCTTTAAAGATCAACTCCACTTCTCAGTCACTGTCCAGATCACTATGCTCTCTCTTTGTATGTGCATTTGTATCAGTAAAATCACTCTCCTCTCTTGTCTTTTCTACCTTAATCTCTCCTGCTTGAAATTCTTGCAGTCACTTCCGTAGTCCTATAGGTGAGAGGTCTCCGCACAGCTGCTCCGGGTCACATGCTTTGTCAGATTGTTAACACATAATAAGCCCATGCACTCTTGTAAACATCAAAGACGGCCTTTTTTCCCTCTGCAATGTCCCCTCTGTTGTTGCTTTGAACACATACAGTATACCATTACTACTGCTGGTGTGAGACGATGGAGCATTTCTTGGAAGATCTGTAAATATTATCTCTCTGTCACACACACACACACACACAATGCACACACACACTTCTATACACACACACACACACACAAAAACACACACATATATGCAGCCAAGGCCCTGGCATGTATGAAAAGAACTCTTTGATGGTGCAGCCCTCACTCATTTGCCGTTTGAGTTGGCATTGGCAGAGTTCTCCCGTGGTCCCCTGGCCCCAGTACACGCGTGCACACACACACACACACACACACACACACACACACACACACACACACACACACAAACATGCACGCACACATGTACACACACAGCCCTGAAAGCTTCATGGAGCCTGCAGGGAGTCAAACTGCTCTCACCTGTTGTCTCTGGCAGCCTAAGAGGAGACGATTAGCGCCCAGCACTGACAATATGCTCTTTGTTCCCCTCTTTCTCTCACTCTCCCTCTCTGCCATCTCATACTCGCAGTCTGTCGCTTCTGCCACTGCTCATTTCTCCCTCTGCCTGGCCTTCTGTCTTCCTCTGTTTCCACCTCTCAATGTCTCTCTGTCACTCTTTGTCTGTGCGTCCATCTAGCTTGCTTACTATTTCTGTCTCCCTGCCGCTTTCCCTCTCGCTGCCTCTATCCGTCTCTAATGCCCTTGTGGCCATGGGAGCAGTGTGCGGAAAACAGTTGAGCACTTTATCAGAGATCATCGAGGTAATCCCTTGCAAATTCGCTCCGTGATGGCGCTGCGCACATGTGCTGCAGAGATCTCATCACCGGACCAATCATAATGGCCAAAGCCAGATTTAACTCATTTTGCCGTGCCTTGATATCAAGATTTGGAGGTCAAATGTTTTAAACATTAGAATCAACGTGCAGTATGAATCGGACTCCAGAGAAATGTGTGGTTCACAGCACATGTTCCATTCTGAATGCATTAGCATGTATTAGTGAGGCCCGGTCATCCTTGACTGGCATCTGTGGGTGAGAGGGTATAACAGAGTGGTGCATGTGTCCTTCTCGCCAGGAAGAGCATAGAGGCCGCAAACAGCTATGGTGTGACATTTCCATCGGCTGGGTCACAGACGTACAGCTGTATAAAGTGGCCTTTATGACCAGAGGGGAAGACCTCTGTGAGATCTGGGTAAGTTGAGCTATAGCGTTCCTCCGTACATAGAAAACATAGTGGACAGCATTGAGGGGATGGGCGAGGTGCAGAGAGGAAAGGCGTGTCTGTCGGCTCAGTATCAGCTACACTTAAGAATTAAAATAGCATTCTTAAAGAGTCTCCCTGGTTTCAGACTTATTCAGTGCTGTTAAAGGAAAGAAAAACTTACCCAGTAGTGCTTAAAAACAAAACTGTTAAGAATTAACCTTGCAGATTTGGGTCAGTTTTGTTTGGTAGTATATTTTTCTCATTTTGAATTACTGGAAACTATAACTATGAGAGAACATAATGCTGAAACTGTGACATCAATAGTAAATATCAAGTTTTACATCAGAATAGGAGGGGAAGTGGTTTCTTTCTACATTTCTGAACAATTTTGTGACCAACTCTTTATTACTTTTTGATTAGTTTTACACTGTTCACACAGAGGAGGACAAACATATATTAATACAACTGATTGAAAGATGATTGCTGAGGAAGAAAAAAGACGATCTAAAAGATATTTTTGAGCTAATAATGTGGACACTGTGTCTGTGCTAGTGATCTACGCAGTCTGTTAAAAGTATAACCACTGAAATATTTGAGTTTTAATATAAGTTTACATATACCTGCAGGCACTGTGCATGAAGCAAAAACATGAAGAAAACCCAAAGACCACTCCAACTTTATTCGTTGTTTATCTGGCTGTTAGCATGGAAGGTTTTGTAGATAATCTAGACCAGTGGTTCCCAACTTTTTTGGCTTCTGACCCCTTAAAATAAAGCAAAGTCTACCAGGGATCCCTCATTACATGTTGACATTACATGTCATACATACATGTCTACCAGTTAAATGAAAGAGTTTTTTATTTGAGTAACTTTTAGAGGCTTGAGGAGTTCAAATACAATAATTCACAATAAATAAAGCAAAAAAATTGTGTGTCAGAAATGTTTTTTTCTGTTGACCTGTCCTGTCCTATCATCTCACGACCCCTTAGATTAATCCAGCGACTCCTCATGGGGGCCTGACCCCCTGGTTGGGAAACACTAATCTAGACCAACGGTCTGACGCATCCTGAGATGATTCATAAGTTAAGAAGCATGAAAAAATCCACATTTCTGTTCATTTTTCTGGCATTCATCAAATCTTTGCTTTGTTTCTCTTGTGAAATACTGGAGGGTTTTATTTCTTTACAGCTCAAGAAACTGTTTAAATAAAATAAATCTGAGAAGGCAACATCTCTCTGGTTGAAGTACTCACAGCTCACAGACACATGCAACCTGTGATAAGAAGGTATTGTTTGACTATAAAAGGTCAGTGACTGTAAACCGCTGCTCTATAGACACATGTAGCATTCATAAACAGACCCAATCATATATTAAATCAGGTCAAGTGAATTAACACATTCAAAAAATGACCAAAGTGTTCTACAGAAAAAGTAAAAATACATTTAGACAATTAAAATGAAAAAAAGATAAAAAGCTTGAGTCAAAAGAAACACTTACTCAACTAACTGTGCTTTTGTTTCTTTTGGCGCGCCTAAAACAGCAGCATAGTGAGTTGGTTTAAATTGGCACCGGTGAGCAGCTGGAGCACAAACACTACCTGTCAGCTCCTGGAGGCTTGAATCGTCCTGCTGTGGCAGCCTGAGACATGTACGTATGCCCTGATGCTGACAGCATGTTATCAAATGTGAAGTAATCCATAATGTCCTATGCTGGGATGTCTTTCTAGCTGACAAAAATGCCCTTTTGAATTCCCCTGACAGAGTGTGAGCTGTAGGGATGACCCCAGAGCAGAGACAGAGAAAAAAATTGTATCCGAGCCGTCTCTCTGTAGTTCTTCCACTATCTATTGATGTCAGTGTTAGGGGATGACAGAAGAAACTCGGCTGCTTCAGCTGGCTGCAGAGAGCATTGGCAAGTATTGTAGAAGATACAGACCTGCCACCACTATGACTAATACATGGAAATACGGTTCAAAATCAGTCAAGTGTTCCTTCAAATGGAGCATGTCTCTGGGCTTCAGGGTTCTGGGAACATCAAACTCCTCAAACTTTCAAGAGATGCAGTGATAGCAGGGGTCCTAACTATTGAAACACATCAACAAGTTTCCTTGGAGGCGACGTTCAAACCACCTGTAAAAATGTGGTTTTCACAGTAAATGATCTGGAGGCTGAGGCTACACAAGAGGAGGACTGTCTAACCTCAAGAGATATTTTTAAAGCTGCATGGGTTATATACCTGCTACATGCTATGAGTATAAAGACAGATTGTGCTGAATACTAATGTGGGATTTCTAGTTTAAATGTAAAATTGGAGCTCTCATTTGCCAGTGCACATAATTTAAGTCTACTACAGCACTGTGAGATTAAAGCCACTATGTGTAGAATTTGAAAATTTCTGATTTTACTGCCCCCAGTGGTAGAAAACTGTTAGGGCACGTCAACTTTGCCTGACAAACTCAGACTTGCAAAAGCAGTATCTTCTTTTAAATCACTTTTGAAAACACATTTATTTTAAAAAGCATTTGAATAACCTTTATTAAATATTTAATTTTAGATTTATTTTTTCTAATGTTGATTCTGAAAATGTATTTTCACCTTACTCCTTCATCCAATTTGGGTAGATGTGTCTGCATGTGGTTGGTTGTGCTTGTAGAGCACTTTGTAATCTCAGGTTTTGATAAGTGTTATATAAATAAAGTTTATTATTATTCAATTTCATTATGGAATGAAAGATTACAGTGTAGATATGTGACAGTTTACAGTAGACAGCTGGTTTTTACATGGACCTGATCAATAATGTACATTGATAAAATATGCAACAGATAGACTGCACTGTTTTACTGAAACTGTCTCATCTGCAAAAAAAACAAAAAAACCCAACATATTCCAACAGAATAATCTGAAAGTTGCTATATTCAAACATTGTACACACTGATACTTTAACGGTTATCTGGTGATATTCTATATTTTTCTTTTTGTTAAAAAAAAAAAACCCATCAAAAGACAAATAATTAAATGATTCTAATACTAAAAAGTATTGTTTGTGTTGCCAAAGTTGCCAAATTACTATGTGCCATAGTCCACTGTTGTCCAAAAACTATTAAAAACAAATCACTCAGCCACACTGCTGCACTGGGTGACATGTTTCTTCATCACCATGAACTCACACAATGTAGTTTATTCTGAATCATTCTTCATACATCATAAATAATCACTAAAGCACCAAGTCACTGCCCCAATGAATGCACTATTTACTCCTGTTTGAGTCACATTTTGCTAAAACTACACTGAGGTTTGAGAGAAAAGAGCTGTTAGAGGAAATTATTTAGCCTTTTTTTAAAAAAAAAAAAAAAAAAAAAAAAAAGAGAGAGAGTGTTAAATGGTGACTTGTTTTAAGATTTACGTCAAATGGGCGTAGCACTGCTGAGGAAGTCAGGAAGTCTTGAGAGACAGATTAACACACTTTTTTGGTTTTGGTATTTTAATAGGATTTGCTGACAATTAGAAAAATATTGAAAGCAACCAGCCTTATCCTTTAAATCATGATTTTTATTTGAATCCAGCAAAAAAGGATTCTCTACATAAACTGCAGTCTTTTTCGTCTGAAGTGGAGCCTCATTGAGTGCCATTAAATGCTACTTTCTGCTGTCGCCTAAACACTGAGATACACAGGATTTGTCTGTCAGCATCAGTTGTCTCATACAGTTTAGGGCTAAGCCATGTCAGCCTTTGTCAAACAGGCGTATCGGTCATTACCGCATCTCTATATCTAGTGTTTGTGGGTTGGACTGCAGATGGACGACACCAGGAGAGGCAGTAGTAGCTCAGACCTGCTCAGTAACAAACGCTGCCCCTGTGAGCTGTTAGGAATACGGCCATCGCTGTGCTTTAGGGCTTCACTGATGGGACATGACAGATTGAGTCCCCCCTATGGATTGGGGCCTCCCTGCTCTCAGACAAGCTGGAGTTTTATTGGACTTCACTATGCCTCCCTGTGGAACCACGTTGCCCAGCAAGACCTGGACCACTCCAGCCCCTGATTGGCCAAGAGTCCCTCAGCCGTGGGCCAGGGCTCTCTTAGGCCAGGGGAAACAGTTCAGACACGTGCTGTAAATCAACAGGCCAAACTGTTCAGACACGTGCTGTAAATCAACAGGCCAGAACAATGACACCCGGGGAAGCTGAAACTCTCCTGTCGGTGAACACGCATCATAACTCACGTCTGCTTAACCTGCATCTACACACACAGAAACAGGGTTTGGTCTGAAAGGGAAGTCAGTGCTCAACTCTCGGCTGAAAATCTTGAGCCAAACTGAAAAAGTTACATTACCTTATATGCACTAAATCGGTCTTATGTGACTGCTGAATGCAATGTGAAGAATGTTGCTTTCAGAAAACACAGCTATCTATCAGAAACTCACTTACAATATTAATGTTTTTCTCAATCCTCGAGACACAAGATTCTCCATCCAACAGCTGTGATAGATGAGGCATTCTTGTTAGTACAATTTATGCTGAGAAGCGAGAGCAATCAATATTTTAGATCTTCCTCCGTCCTACTGTTGAGACTGAGAGAGTTTGCTGTGCTGGCTGGAGCTTTATAGGATCAGGAACACAGTTAAGTACATTATTAAATGTTGACAGACTAAGCCTTGGCTGATTAATGCCCTGCAGTGGCAGCTTTCCCAAAATCATATCACTACACTGACATGCTGAGACAATGTATGTCCCTTGAGAGGCAGAATATATTCATCCATATGCTTAAGGGAGATGTCAGTGCTCATATTTATTGCTCTGTCCAGTCAGTATTAGTGTTATTAACAGGTTTATCCCACAGTCTAAGGGCATAAAATAAAGAAACTACATTGTGAATTTAGTCTGCACCTTTACCAAAGATAAGGAATCATTTCATCCAGGAGAAAAAGCATGTCAGGAAGCCTCCTAGTATGCACAGAGGCAACAGACTTATGTAGATAAGTCTGATTTCATGCTCTGTTAACGCTCTTCGTGTGGTCTGCAACTTTTGGATGTTGTCCCACATTGTTGTATAATCAGTTAAGAGATACAATTTCACAAGTGAGTGCTACAAGTAGTGTGTGAGATTCTCCCCAGTGGGATAGTTTTGGAGGAACAAAGTGCTGAACATCAGCCTGATGTTACCAACAAACATGCAGCTCAAGACAAAAATGACTACAATCCTGACTTTATTCTTCTCACCTGCAAACCGTATCTTAAAGGATGTGGCTGGAAATTTTCTCTACATTCCACATTGTTAATTTCTCAAAGAACTTTAGCACAAAGTCAAGCCAGCAAAGTAAACACTGTAAACTGTATGTCTACGTTACACTGAACTACTCTCCTGAGAGTTACAATCTTATCGCTGTTTTTTCTTTGAGACTTTGGAGACATTTCTTAACAAACTACCATGACCACAATATTCATGATGAAGGAGCATCTTTTTGTTGTTGTTGTTGTTGTTGTCGTCCCCTACACTCCTTCCCCCTTTCAAGTGTCTTCTGGCATTTGCCAGGTCGTCATTGTAAATAAGAAACTGTTCTTAATGTCTTGTCTGGTAAAATAAAGGTTAAATAAAATAAATGTCACCCAGTCCAACAGTGTTGCTCATAGTTCTTGGACAACAATAGAGCTCTACGGCACAGACGAATAAGATATTTCAGGCTTTGGATACACACACAATACTTGTAAGTAGGATCAGTTTATTGTTGGTTTGACTCTGCCAATGAGATTTGTTGACAATATGAAAATATAGAAAATTGCCAGCCATATCTTTTAACACAGCATGCTTTTATCTAGATTTCTACACACTTGTGAGCTTGAGAGTTACACCATGTCATCAGCAGAAAATGGACCATAAACCAAGAAAAGAGTCCTTGGCTATGTGATGAACACTGAGTTTAATTTATTCTTTGTTCAGCTCTTCATCAATAGGAAACCCTAACTTACCAAACCACAGTGAACAACATTGTAGAGGTGATGAGTGTCAGAAAATATGTGATTCCCTCTCCTCCTGCGTCGTGTAGGGACTGATTTGAATTATACCGCCTTCTATGTGAATACCTCAACCCACAGCTTTGGGACCACCTTGCAAAGGTACACCGCCCTTTATATTGTTCTATAATGTCTTGTATTTGTATAATTAATGATCTTAAACATTTTCAAGCTACAGAGATCTAATTGTTAATCTCGGAAATGCAAATAACAAAGCAAAAGTAGCCAAAAATCAGACTAGTAGTAAACTGTTTTGCCTGGTCAACACTCAAAAATAGAAGTTTTTAAAAACCGGTTAGAGATATTTGCACACACAGTCCTCCTTAGCAAACAGACAACATAAAATTCCTGAGAAGTCTCACTGGAAACACTAAAAGCCTTGTCCGTTGACCATATCTCTCACTCCTCCACACGTCAAATTCATTCAAGGTTTTTCTTTCATGCCCACTGCACCGAGGAGGTTGTTATGAGTCAGAGTTACCGGCTTGAAACCTGAACATCAGAGTTTTAGATCTTTATTATCTCTGAGATCAGTTTTCTGGTGTACAGTTTAGCATAGGGGCGCTTTATCTCACATCATCCTCCCTACAGTGTGTCTCCTAATCTCCCCCGTGCCTCAGTGTCAGATGAGGGCATGAAGCACACAAAGACAGCAGAGTTAAAAGGCATAAACCTCATTTCTCTGCATAGCACTGATATAATTACAACCAGATTGATTTTGACTGAATTCAAAACACTCCAAAGGGTCACTGCTCAGACAAGCCGGCCCAGAAAAAGACACCTCTGGTATTTTTGCTACTTGGGACATGTTTACAGAAAAAACTTGCAGTGCACTTATTCTTCTTTGACGCACATGGGAGGGTTTTGGAGTCGAGGTGTTACTGTATTTGTTCCACAAGCAAGAAAGATTAATGAAGCAAGGTCACCTGGCAGATAGTGAGTTTTTATACTCTTTGCAAAAATCAACAACCCAGAGTGGGTAAATGCACGGAGAGACGCCCGCTCTTGAGCTGAATAAAGGTTTTCTGTAGTTTTATCTGGTCGGAAATCTAGTACAGGGATCCAACTGTAGCTGCAATTGTCAATAGTTCCCTTTGGACTGGGCACGGGTAATTATACACCATTTGATGTGGACATTTTACTTATTCCACAAAAATACAAACATTCTCTGTGCAGTAAGTCAAAATAGGAAAGATTTAGCCAAATGTAAACTTAATGTGTTGTTTTTCCAGCTCCTAGGAGCTCTCATTTTTGAGAAAAAGGGGGTAAGGTGAGATGGGATTAAAATATCAAATAGGCTTTTGGGACGATTACAAAAGAAACAGGATTTTTATACGTCCTCTTCAGCAAACCAAAGTAGGCTGTGTCTGTTGGCGGCTGGTGAATGTGCGCTCTATGTTCTGACAGACAGAAGAATGAACTGCTTTATTACCTCTGCTCTGGGCTGCCAATCATTATAGGTGTCCCTCACACCACTGCAAAAACAACCAGACTGAAACGTATTAAGATATATATTTCCATTTGCACAGATATTCATTGTCGTCTTGATATTATAACCGACTAACAGAGAATGGATTTTGTAATCTCCAGCTTCATGCCATGCACGTCTGTCATGCAATATTTTCAGTTTATTTGCCATGGAAAATCCACATCCTCCCCCATCTTTTTCACCTCCTTAGTGGGAGCTTCAACCGCCTCTTCACTCCACCCACTCCCAGCGTCACACTCCCAATCTGACTCAAATCCCAGCTGATGTTTTATCACCAGACTCGCACCAGAAAGAATCCTGGAGCCAGCTGCTATCAGATGGTTTTGGTCTCTGCCTTTCTTCTAACTTTCATTTCCAGCGTTGATAAGCATCAAATACTATTTTCAACAAGTCTTCATACCTAAAGGACAGAATAGATCGTTTGTCAGCATAATCCACAATGACCCGACCGTATCAAATGGTCTTCATCAGCAGATGGAGTTTGCTCAGTTGTCATGGAGATGAATCTGTTGATATGTGAGCTCAGTAGCTGTTAGGATTACATGATCCAAAGCACCTTTAGGACTTCCTCTCCATGTTGGTTTACAAATTAAGCATCAAAGTTCATTTTTGACCTTTGATATAGTAGTTTGACAAAACAACTCAAGGTCCATGTACTAGCTAATAAGCTCCGGAAAAAAGCTAGTAAGTGGACTTTGAGTCCATGATTGTTTTGTCCAACTATACTATAATACTTTGAGTATGAACAGCAACATCCCTGTTTCATCTCCCAACGCTCTGCTATCTCATGAAGAAATAAAAATGCCCCAAAAATGTCAACAAAAAAAAAGATACACCAAACTACGTGGTTCAGGTTGGCTGTTGGTGTGAACTGCAGCCCCTTGTCTCAACATCACATGTGTTGTTCCACCAATCATTCACCACCTTGCACTTCATGAGCTGCAATACAGTCCTACTTTATGTGAAGATATCTGGATGAGTGATGGTAAAGTTACAATTCACTAAAGAAAAATTGTACATTTTAAGGAAAATGGTATCTAGATTTATTGGCCATATCACTTCAGTAAAACCATCTCTTGTGCCTGCATTGCTAAGTTTACTCAACCCATATCTCTTGGAATATGTCCATATTGGGCAATTCTGCACCTTGCATACCAGCGTTCAGAGCCAATGCAGGGAGCAGAGTGCCCTTAATTTAGTGAGGCAGAGCAAAATGTTTTTGTTACCTAACTGGAACTGTACCTTAACCATACTTTATTTGACATATTTATTCAGCGTTAATCATACTGTTCTATACTTGCCGTGAACTGAAAGCCAAGAACTTTAGAAATGTTGGCATTGGGTGTTTTCAAATGGTTACTTTCTTATAAGGTGGTTTATATGTTGTGATTAATTGCTTTATTAATGCTTTATGGGTCATGAATAAGAACAACATTTGGGTTACAAGTTTTTTTTATCATAACTGCAGGCCTGATGGCTTATTATGAAGTGAGGATTACCCTTTATAAATGACTTCATCACTTTTTAATAGGCCATCAAGTCTGCAGTTATAAATGTCAGTAAGCCATTTATAAATTGTCTGGGGTGTCTTGCTTTATGTAAGCCATCTAGATTACTTAAAAAGATAAATAAAGTTTATTAGATATGTTTCACAACCTGGCAACTGAAAAGCTATTATTTATAATAGCTACTGGTCTATAAATCATTAATATTTATAAACTGTTAATAAAGCAGCCACTACTTATAACTTACAGAGGCTTCATAAGCACTTTAATTAAAGGTGATGCCAAATATAGCTTAAAAGAAAGAAGTTTGACAATAGCTAGTGAGTATTTTTAAATCTTGCAGCTAGTCTCTGAAGCATCCATGGAGGGTAGGATCATTCTCCTCAGGGGCCTGTACTTGCTTCACTGTAGCACTGCTGGCACAGGGGCAGTAAGGTGATCTACAGGCTATCAGCAGGCCATCAGTATCATCTGGAGTATCTGTGTCATCTCTGGCATGTTCCAACCCAGGAGCCAGATTCTGTCTCCATTTCCATTACTCCATCACGAAATCAAAGATGAAAGATAGCTGCGTGCCCGGAAAAACAGACAGACAGTCCAACATCGGAGAGGAGAAGTGATCTCCTTCGTTTGAGTTTTGCAATTAAGTCTTTGTTTAATCCCTGGCTGCTCAGTGTGTTTCCATATGCCACCCAAATTCCATAACAGCGCTGCTTTATGCGGCGGCGTACTCTGCCAGCACTTATCGTATCAGCACACGACTCAAGGGAGCCAAGTGTTTGTTAAACCTCACATTTTCAGGCACGCTCAAACACAAACTCATTCTCCATCAGTCAGTCAGATGGCATTGGCCTGGTCTTGCATAAAACAAAAACCTCGAAATCTTAGACAAGTATCAGAACAAGGCACAAGTCTGTCTAGCCTGCCCCCCCCCACTACCCCCTTATACACACACACCCCACCCGCTGACCCCCACCACCATATGCCAAAAATTATCATACAAGTTTCTCTTTGTATCCATATTTAAACATGATGGAGAAGAATTGAGCCTTTATATGAGGGGGAGGTTGTGTGTTTATCCAGCAGCGCCAGCACCAGGAAACAAGAGAAAGCCCCCATTGCTGCTGGTGGAAGCAGGAAAGGGTCGGAGACTGCGGGGCTGGCGGGAGGAGAGGTGAATGGAGACGGGGAGAGAGAGAGAGAGAGAGAGAGAGAGAGAGAGAGAGAGAGAGAGAGAGAGGTAGAGAGAGAAGGAGGAAGAAGGAGAAAGAAACTCTTTGAGTGACAGTAATTTAGGAACCTGGACTTTTTATGATTTTCCTGCTTTTGGGAAAACATACAGACTTCTGGGTACAGCACTTGAGACCAAATCAAAGACGTCTTTTACCATCAAAAAGTGTGTGTGTGTGTATGTGTGTGTGTGTGTATGTTTGCATGTCTGTCTATTTGTTTATAACATGCACAGAGATGCATGTAAAATATGTACATTAAGTCACAGAATCACCAACCAATCGCTAAACAAATCTTGGAGAAACTTTTTCCAATTTCAAGAAAGTGAAATTTGTTCAATTTCTTGTTGACAATAAGATGTGAACATGAGACCACTTTCATATCTGTAAACTAAAAATGGGAAAACACAATCCGACACGTATATTTTGTTTAGCTAATCTGTGCATAAAATTAGGCGCCAGACTTTTTCTTGACCAGGAGAAGTTGCTAGGCAACCAGCGGAGAACACTTCTGTTAAGCAAAATAAATATAACATGTTAATTAGTGAGCATTAGAGATGCTGGTTCTCCAGATTTTGTAACCTTTGGCCAGAGCCAGACTAGCTGTTTCCCCTGTTTCCTGTCTTTGTGCTAAGCTAAGCTAACCGCCTACGAGCTGTTAGCTTCATATTTAGTGTACAACTATTAGAGTGGCTAGAGCTGAATAATAGCTCGAATTCATTTGAGTTTTTGTTTTTGCATGATATATAAAATGTGAAAATCAGGAAAATGGATTATAATATGTATAAAAAGGTTATTTTTAGTCAAAAAGTACTGTAGATGGTAGCTGGCTAAATTAGCCAACCTTAGTAAATTTTGACGAGACGTAATTAGTTACATTCAACAACACTTTAGTGACTCCAGGCGACTAATTGTCTCTGGCTATCTCAATGTAATGTTTACATCTATGAGAAGGACAGACTGAAAATGACTCTGCACACTGTGCTCTGTGCTCTCGGTTTGTGTTAATTTATTAGGTATCATTTCTGGTTACAAGAGTTGAAGTGCTGGGAGTCAACTGAACAGTTTCCAGATTAAACTTTGTTCACTTCGTCTCTACCTGCCGGGTAGCTGACGCCAACCAGCCGCAGTCTGCAGATATCAGGCTGATGTCTTGTAAAGAAACACAAACAACAGCAGATCAATAAGTGAGCGGACCTTTCTGCTCCATCTGTACTGAAACTGATTATTTAATTGGAGGTGCTCTACTCAGTTGAGGCATCTGATACTGGCAGCCAATAGCTGTGTGGGATAACCTGTGTTTTATGTGTAATGATGATAGCCTTGCAGGTGGTGCAGGTCTTTTATTATTCTTGTTCAGCTGTCGTAAAGAAATATCATGTTTCAAGCCTGCATTTTTCAGACAAACATAAATCGTTTGCTTGAAAAACATCAAGACTTGATTTTTTGACCATATTACCCAGCTCTAAGAGTGGCATTGATCTTCACCTCATCTAACTCAACAAGAAAGTGAATTTCCCAAAATGCTGAACTATTTCTTTCTAGCTTTCTGTGTATGCGTTCATGTGCAAACACCATGCTTATTTCTCGACATATTCAGTATGTTCTCATCTTTCAGTATATCCTTCATGTATTTGGCTGAACAGCAGTTAATTTTTTTATGTGTAGTTCTACCACATGAGGCTCACACCATAGTTGTAAACATTTAGATTTATTAGATCCTGTGTCCTCAGGCATCACATGTTCTGGAGTCCCATTAAAACTTTTAATACCATCATCTCAAATGAAGAGGCATCCTCCTTGTTATTCTTCTGTTATTTCCTTTAACGCAGCATTGAGAAAATAAGATCATAGCCTCTTAAAGCCATGAAGATTGAATGATGAAGAAATACTCTGGAACTGCGTGCCAGCACGTTACTGAGAGGTGAACATGAAAATGTAGGAATGCAGGGGTTGGTAAATGGTCCTACTGATGGATCTGTGTTTTCGCTGTGTCAAAATGGGCCGCCTCATGACCCCTCTGGCCTTGGTTCCATGTTCGGGCCGCTCAGGAAGGCCTGAGGTTTGGAGGTTTCAAACCACAACGACCTTCTCGCTCCTTTCGCTTCATTTTTGGGCTTTTTATTCCGAAATGAGACACTGGATAAATTACGTTGACTATGAAGGGCCCCCTTGTTCACTTACAATAATAAAGAAAGGATACCCTGGTGGAGAACCGTGCAGTAATTTCGCCTGTGAGTGTGTGAGTGCGTCTGGCCTCAAGAGTTGGCTGAGCGAGACAGAGCGAAGAGAGGAGAGAGCGGGGGAGAGCCTGTCTCATTTCCTCCATGATGGATGAGCCTATTAGCTGTCCAGTGTTAGCGCAGGCTTAGCCTTACACCTCGGCCGCCATTGCCTCGTGGCAGACGCCACAGCAACCAAAGGCAGGAGGAAGGAGAAGAGGAACTGCTGGAGACGACACGAGAAATGGAAATATTTCAATGAACCTGATGCACTTATCTTTCCTTTCACATGTGTGTTGATGTGGTCGTTTATGACAGTTTGACACTTGATATATATTTGTCGTTTATGTTCCTTTACCATTTTATATTTATGATTGTATTTAGGCATATTTAAGTCCTGTGTTATGATTGTTTGGTTTCCTGTCAAACATCAGCAGATATTGACAAAACCGCTTACACTCAAGGTCCATTTACTCGCTTTATCTGGAGCTTTTGTCAGACTTCGCACAGACTTCATCAGCAATAAACATATTAAAATAAACATGGACACTCAAAACAGACGGTCAGAGAGATGACAGAAGAATAACAGTAACAAAGTTATCACAGAATAGGCACCTCATTTAAAGTTAAGGTGAAAAGATGAGTTTCAAATTTTGATTTTAATGTCAGCAGGGTGATTAATCCAGAGAAAGGAGGCACATTATGAGAAGGCCCCGCAGCCCGCTGACTCCTTTTTAACTAGGAGTTCTGTATTCTGAGAGAAGCGATAAATGAGAGAGAATAACTGCTCCGTGTGTGCAATATTTGGTCTGACAAAGTCTGTGTGACTGAAAGTTTACACAATAAACCGGATTAAGCATCAAAGTTTATTATTGACTAAAACAACCACAATTCATTGTCCACTTACTATCTGTTTACAGTGCTTTCAGTTGTCTTACAAAGTCATGACTTCATCCATATCACTTCTAGGACTTTCTGTCACGAAACTACAACAGTTACTGAGCTTGCATGTAAACAGATCCATCTCCCTGACAACTGAGCAATTTCATCTGCTGATGAAGACCAGATGATATGGTTGAAAGCCCATAAAAAAGTTGGTAAGTGGACCATGAGTTGGGATTGTTTTGTCAAAAAAAAACAAGTGTGTTTGCAAGTGCATCCTCTTGTTGGTGGTAGGAGGTAACTAAGTACAGTTACTCAAGTATACTACCTAAGCACAACTTAGAGGTACTTTACTTGAATAAAACTTTTTGTTACCTTTCAGTTACCTTGAGTTGCCTTTTTATACTACTTTATACTACTACTCCAATACATTTTGGAGGCAAAGATTATACTTTTCACTCCTCTACATTAATCTATGTTTTTGACAGCTTTTGTTACCAGTTACATTGCAGATTCAAATGATTAATACAGAAAACAATCAACCAATAAATGACAAGGTAATATTATAGACGAGGACATCCAGCAGTATATAAAGTAGTTACACATAGCCCCACCTTTATTAGATGCAACATCAAAGTATTGTTTACATATGAATGCATCCATAATATAATAATATATGTCCCTCCGAAATGGGCCATTCTGCATAACAAGTACTTTTATTTTTGGTACTTTGAGTACATTTTGATGCTAATATGTACTTTTACCTAAGTAAAACTTTGAATGGAGGAGTTTTACCTGAAGCAGTGGTATTACTACTTTTGCTTAGACCTGGATTTAGTGATTTTTTTGGCCACTTGGGGGCAGCCAAAATAAGTTGTGAACACCACCACATTGACATAACATCGTCTTTTAAGTAGATATGTTGCACTTGTTAGCAGTTACTTCTTTACACATCCTGTAGTTACAGAGCAACATTATTGTTAATTTTGAGCCGTGTTTCCCCAACCACCTAGTGGATGAAAGTCCAATATTCACTCTCTTTTTGCTCTGTTTTTGTCTCCACCAGCTCCTGAGGGAAATATCTGGCTCATAAGCTGCTAAATACTCCACTATGTTCACCAGCTGGTCGCTAACTGTGTCTGTTTGCTGTTTGGTGCTGAGCAGGTAGTGTACAGTGGGTTTTTAGAGATTTTTCTCTGAAAACAGCTTCCTGCTGCAGCCGAAAACGACGCTATGAGAGCGGTGAGGGTGAATCAAAACAGCAAAGTTGTTGACTGGACAGCTAAAATGAAAACTAAATGAAACTTGTTATAAAGCTCCCTAAAGTCGAGAGGAGCTACAGAGTCAGGTGATAATTCTCTATAGGTTCATCGCTATGAGTATTGTTAGTATAAAAAATATTGATTATAGCCGCTTTAAGTAAAAAAATCTGAGTACTTCTCCAACTTCTTCTCGTGGGAGTTTTGGTATCTCTGGAAAATATTTTTCTCCCAGCTTAAAAGGCCCTCACACTTCTTGTCACACAGAAATGTGTAAGCCGTGTAATTAATAAAGTTAGAAGTGAGACTCTATTCTCACATTTAAGTTACAACTTGCAGACTTTGTCAGATATCACGTCTGGCAGCAGCAACACATTAGCACAGAGGATCAGTAAGTCTCGGGACACATTCTTATCCACATTCATAGGAGCAAATGCACATATGCAGACATCCCACCCCTCCACACACACACACACACACACACATCTCTACATTAACACATACACACACCCTTCAGATGTGGACTCTTTCCAGAGGAGAGTCCACCTGATTCCCTCATCCATCCACAGGTTATAAATAGGACTCGTTTGACGTACCAGCGCGGAGGCTTTCAGGGTGGGCAGATGGGGTTGGGGGAGGAGGGTTTTTAGAAGGCGATGGAGGGTCAAAGATAGTTGATATCCCTGTGCTTGTCCTCTAACCGCTCTCACTCTCTATATAACCCCCCACCCCACCCCACCCCCTTCTTTTCTCTGCTTCAACCCTGCCAGCTTTCTTTCACATGCAACTCTGCACTCGCTTTCTTTCTTTTTCTTTTTTCTCTCTCTCTCTCTCTCTCTCGGCCCAGCATGTGTTCTCCCTCACTCACTCTGTGTAACATGTGTCACTCGCACTCTCTCTGGCATGCGCTCTATCTCTCATACACACTCACTCTCTCTCTCTCTCTCTCTCTCTCTCTCTTACTCTCCAACTGACAGCATGTAATTGAAATGGTCAAACACATGAAAACATGACAAATGGCAAGAGGTATTTGTGCCTCATCATCATCATTGCAGAGTCTCTCTTTCGCACCCCTTCAGCCGGAGCTCGGTTGACAGCTTGTAATCGAACTGCTCAGACACATGGCAAATGGCAGGAGATATTTGCGCTTCATCATCATAATTATAAAGGACCCCTCCTCCTCTACATATCTGCACACTTGGCTGCGGCACAGAATGAGTCAACATGTGTTAAAATATGAATTATGGCTCTTTGGCCTGCACATATTGTATTTCTCAACAGAGAGTCCCTGAGAAACGGGATATGCAGATTAGCGAGATTAAAGAAGATCAGTTAGATTAAGTCTAAGTGAATGGAGAACAACAAATTGATTTTAAACCCGTCTTAAATCTGAGCGTATAATTTATGACTCGCATTGTTTGATCACTGCTGATCCACATCTGAAGTGAAACAAGCCCGGAGGATCAAACTTCCTGGTGCCATGTTGGAGGTTTGTGCTGGTAAAAAAAACAAGAGATAACACAGGAATCAAGATTAAAAGGGAAGGTGACATGCTGGGCCGCCGACCTGGGTTTTATCAACAACAGTAAGTCCCGACAGTTAACAATGGTTAGGTCACTTAGTGTTGCCCAAATCAACCATTACTCATTAGATATATAATAGAGATTTATAAAGCACTTGCAGAGCGGAGACTCTAAGCAACTCTTGCATCCTCTTTTTTTTTAACATATGTCAATTGCAGGTCACTTTTATGAGAAGTGCTGTTGAGATGTTTATTTTAGCTTGTTCCAGTGCTTTCAACCACATATAATGGTAGAGCACATGATAACTGAAAGCTCAGGAGAAAAAAAGTTTGTAGGTGGATCTTGTTTTTGTCAAACTGAATAAAACTTCATGCTCAACTTTTTTGTTTACTGGTTTTTGTGTCTCACTGTCTCTGCATCTATTGCAGTATCAGTTTATTTTCTCATCATCACAAGAGATCATCACACGTTTTTTAAAGATTATTTTTGGTCGTTTTGCCTTTGTTATTTGATTTTCTTATAAAATATCTCCCGATCATGATATATCCTTTTAAAATCTCAAAATAACACAACTTGTATTATCTTGTGATTATGGAATAATCGTTTCATAAACTCATTGTAACCTTAAAACATTTTCTCATAATCACAAAATCTTTTTTATTGTACAAAGCGCACAGAATAATTGTTTTGATTTGCAATAAGATTTGGTACCAAAGCCGTCTGAGGAGGTTCAGTTTAAAGAAGAGAAAAAGAATCACCTGATAGTTGGGCAATATAATATGCTGCTCAAGGATTAATCTAAACATTATTTACTGCAAAAGTTGTATGATAATAAGGATTAAGAAGCTAATACAAAATGAAAAAAGTGCTTACATCTACTAAACAGCATTACCATTTATAGTTTAAAAGAAAAGTTCAAACTGATGACAGGAATATATTATACTAGAGGTAAAAGTCACAAGTTTGATTCAAGTTGCTCCAATTTGTGGTGTTGATGATTCCCTTACGCACATGATTGAAAAGTGATTAGATTGAAAACCAAGAATGTATAGAAACACCTGTACTATTTATTTTTCAAAGAGCTGAAAACATACAAGATATTGTGTGGGATGGCATTATTTTTTCTTCCCTCATTTATAAGAAATTATTTTTAAAACACTGGAGAAAAAGGCAGAAGCCCTTATTTACAGCCCTTATAGACATAGTAAGAAGTGAAATATTAAGTATGGAAGAAATATGAAGCCCTATAAGATCTTGTGGCAGAGCTGAGGAGTGTTGGCACCAGTTGGGAACCCGGGACAGAGAACTAAATGCAGCGTGACATCAACCTATGATATGTCCCTATTATTTTATACAGTTTAACAGGAATTATGAGACAGCTTCCTCTAGTTAATGAGATATTGTAACCAAAACCTTGTGCTGGAAAGCATGAAATTGAGTAAAAATAATTATGTAAAAAAAGGAATAATTATTTTGTGATAATGAGAAAATGAAACCTGAGAAAGAAATTCACAGATGTCCCTCTGTAACACTACACCACCCTGGTGGGGGATCCCTCCCTTAACTGAAAGTCTAAAATCGGTGGTGTTAGGTAGTTGAGGAAAGACTTTTTAGCAGAGCTTTGTTGTGTTTTTAACACGACTTTTGTGCTTTGATTTGTTTCCTTGTTTGTGTTTCATTCAGAGTTGCATTCATTTGCTTTTTTGATTGATTTTTGATGAGTCACATGAAGGTATTCTGGATTTCTACGCATGATTGTGATGAAATTTGACAAAAGTTGTGTGTATTGCAGTTATTACATCTCAGTATTACAGTACAAGATTGCAAAGGTGTTCCTGATATTTTGCCCACCACACATTGATCACATTGCACTGTCTATTTGCGTTGTGAACTTTTTTTGATTGAGGGATCAGTTGAATCACGATCCAAATAAAGAGCAGCGGTTTGGGTCTTTTTATTTCACAGCACAGCACTAACCATCGCTGGCAGAGGAGAAACCATAGCGTCCTGCTGCTTTGTTGCCGCTAACTCATGTTGATAATGATTTGATAACACAACACTACAGACAATTACACGCACAGGAATGTCAGCGGAGAATGCAACGTCTGGAATATCAACAACTGCTCCCTGCTGCCAAATGCATAATCAAGTTGTTTTGGTATCTACCAGCTATCTAAAGCAGCCATCTTTCAGCTATCCTAAGCAGCTATCTTATGTCTCTGTCCCCTCCGACATCAGACGGGGACAGGACAGTGAGAGGCAGACAACACTGGATACACTGATAGCGCAGGGGTCTTGTTTTCCCATGTGCGTTGCCAGGATGTGATGTATAAATAGGCACTAGGCCTGCTTGTGTGTGAGTGCAGGCTCAAGTTATGTGACTATAGCTTGATAGGGGCTGTATGTGGTTGTGAACGGACAGCCATGGTGGGTCGGAGCTGTCGGTGTCTTCTCATGTCCCCGAGATCTAAGAGGCCTCTCTCAGGAGGTGGTGACGGGCGGCAGAAGGGCATGGATTCAGAGTATTTTGGTGTTAATTGAGCTTATTGGCCTGCTATTCACAGCCTTGACATGTGATTGATTTAAAGGCTAGCGTGAGACTGCGACAGAGCTGACCTCTCCTGTGGCGGCTCCTTAGATATGGCCTCGGCACTGCACAGCTGTGAGGAAATAATCCTCTCCCTTCATTTATTCTTTTTTTTTTCAAAGATGAGCGAGCAATCTGCCCTCGTTCAGTATTTTATTGGTTTTTCCAACAGTACAGAGAGAAGGAGAAGGGAAGGGAAGGAGAAGAGGGAGAAATGAGAGAAATGAGAGGGCCTGGCAGGGGCTGGGACTTGAACCTGTTCACCATGGATGGTTTTCATACTGGTGCACTAGTTAGAACAGCAGCTATTAAACATGAACCAGGACTCTGTTTATGATTTAAAAAAAAAAAGGTTCTGTAACTAAAATCCACCACTATTGTCTAAAACTGCTGGATTTCGGAGGGTTCTTCTGTTACTTTTAAAATATTTGCTTTGATTTTGGTGTAATAAGAATGCAAAACCATTCTCAAGCCATTTGGGTGAGAGGATTTGAAAAATTAAAGGAAAGAAAAATGACACTGTCACGTCACAGTTAATATAAAGCTACTTCCAGCAGCCGCATAGTTTAGCTTAGCATAAAGACTGGAAACAGGCAGAAACAGCTGGCTTGACTCCATCCAAAGATAATAAAATACACTTTTTAAGCAGCTTTTAAGAAAATTAACACATTATATCTTGTTTTGTTTAATCCGCTGCCATTTTATGAGGGTTTTTGTGTACACAGCTTGAGGCTGAAGCCGATGTAGAAGTACCTTAAAGAGCAATGCCACTGACAGCCGCTACATGTTGGCTCCAACTGACTCACATTTAAGAGTCATTATGGTGTCAAATGCTAAATTCGGACCGTCTAATAAGTGTGCTGGTGGTCATTTTGGAAATGATCGCTCCATTAATAAAATTTGAAGACTTACAGTAGCTTTAATGTCGGCCATATGGGCGTCAATTGACAGCTGTGATTGACAGCTGGCTCACCTGCTGCTCTGGGACTCGCAGTGTACAGTCTATGGTTTCCAGCCTTTATGCTAAGCGAACCTGTTTGCTCCAACTACATATTTACCGCACTGATATTAGAGTGATATCAATGTTCTCATCTAACTCTCAGAAAAGAAGCCAATAAGTGTATTTCCCAAAATGTCGAACTGTTAGTTTAAACTGATGTCAAAAGTCCAGATATTGAAATGATTTACACTGTTTTCTCAGTATGATCTCAAATGCCCAGAAAGCAGGAGGTTTAGTGATCATATTTGAAATCCAAGTAAACCTTTCCATATTTTTTCATTCTGTAAGTACAGTTTCTAAAGCTGATTGACAGGCCTTGACAAAATAAATAACAACTGCAAGTGTTATTTCAAGTCAGATATGCTACTTGTTCCTTTAACCTTGTTCACTTCACCCCCCCCCCCCCCCCCCCCCCCCAACCCCCTTCAGTCCAATTTTAGTCCTTCCAGCCTGGCTGACAGTCTAAAGTCGTTCACTCCCATCCATAGTGAAATACAATCAATCCCAGCACTTACCAGTGCAGGACGCCTGCATGCGGAGAATTCATATTCTGGGAAAGTTGAATATAACATCTTCTCCAGTTATACAACCTTGGCAAACAAGCATTGTTTCTTCCACTATCCACCCACAAATATTTGAACAATTCAAACAACAAAATGTCATTGTTTAGGCTCTTCTCCCCTAAAAACTTTATCTTTAAATATTTCTAAATCATCTGACCTCACTTTCCCTCTGCACAAATCTTCAACCATTCAAAACGCCCCCACCACCCTCTCCCTCTGCCTCTCCACTACGGCTGTATGACCACGCAGTAGTATTGCTTTCAACTGCATTGCTCCCCAAGGACATCCAAGAGTGGACGTGAGTGTGCCCAGAAAGTTCAGCCTTTAAAAACAAAGCAGAGACTTTTAACGGTTGCAAATTGAGCTCTTCAGCTTTAGACTTCCAGTGCAAACACACATATCCCCACATATCGCGTGCAGACATGCATATACACACACATATGCGGCAAAACACAATCACATCATTATTTTATTCCACTTTGGACATGGCTAAACAAGGGTTGTACATTATAATCCATATTTCCTGAACACATTTTTATCTTTCTCTGCATTCCCTGCTAATACATACTGTATATAAACTTTCAGGACACTGTTGATACTTTCACAAATCCCTCTGACAGGAACTGCGAGACCCCATTTATTTTCGAAAATCTCTCAAAAATGTTTTGCTCTCTTTGGCACCTCACGCTCAGGACATATTTACAGTGGATATGTGTGGACACACAGTGAGTCCAGCTGAACCAGTGAAAATGTTGACATTCAGACTTCATGACCTCTCAAAAGTATGGATAAACATCCTGTAGTTGAAACGCAGGGATACTCTGAACATATTTAATTCACCTAAGTTGGAAGTTCTGTGAGAAAAAAATATATGTGGATACATCACTGAGGTATATTGCAAACACAAATATACACAAATCCTGAAATACTTTTCTTCCCATTGAGAACACTTGGTGGATATTTACTCTTCGTTGCTGCTGTAAACATCTGTAACTCTATTTTTGTGTTTCTTTGTTTTGTTTGGTTGATGCTTCAGCTGCAGGACTGAAATCCTATAGCCCTCATTCCCACAGGGGCCATTTTGAACTTATGTCACAGTCAGGGTGGATAGTTCAGAGTAAGTAGATGCCAGCTGTTGTGTACCAACTGTTTAACTATTATGTCTAGACAACCTGTTATTATTCTCTAAGACTTATTTAACCTATTTCTCAGTTAAAAAACACAAATAGTTAGAATGGATATATGCTGAACGTGCAAGATAATAGGGACCCTTGTCTTTTCATGGAGTACACTGATGTAAATGTCATGTAAAGGCTATTATTTACTTTCTCTTCGTAAATCTGTATAAGTAATTGGCAAGATTGCAGTTACAGGGGTTTTTTTTTAGTTTTAAGCTGCATAAGGCACTGTAAATATGGTCTTTTTAATACATGCAGGTAATTATAGCCAGAATCCAACATTTCCAACTTGGTAATGTCATTAGAAAGCGTAACCATTTTTTTAGACTGGTGACTTTATTTCTTAAAGAGCAACTATAGTGAAAAACCTGGCAACTTTTACCACATATGCTCTGACTTTCAAAGAGTTCAAAGAGTTTAACTGATGTTAATCTGTGTGTTTTTATGGATTTTACAGATTGTAGTGAGAGCAGAAAGCTCCTCACTGAGTCTTTCTAGAACCCCGACCATCTCTTTCTTTACCCGTAACAACTATTTTCAACTTTATGTCTAAACTTAACCATCTAAAACTAAACATCTAAACCTTTCGGTTTGGCAGGCCTATAGAATACTGTTACTACCCCATAATAACCCTGGTGGGATCCTAGTGATTTGCACTGCTTCTGGTGTGCGTCAGGTCCCCCCTCACACTCTAAACAGGGGACTGTAGGAAATATATCCTATTTATATGAGGCATCATCTGGCAATTCATAGAAACTTTTTTAGCAACAAACATCCACTGTCCTTGGAAAAGAGTTGGCAACACTGTTGAAATGTCGCCTGTAGCCAGCTGGTAGCTGAGACAGACGACTTTTACATTCAACCAGTTGTTGTGTTTCCACAATTGTTGTTTGATTTATATGAATTACACACTCGGTCCTGAACTAATGCTAGTTTTATAAATATGTCAGTCTAGATTCAATGTTTAGCTACATGATATATTCTAATACTATAAAGTATACACCATGTACTTGTTATAGGTTGACACAGTAGTATTTTGGTAGCACAAGAACAAGAAATTACTACTAAACTGATTGTTTACTGTAAAGAAAAGATCTGCATGGGCTCATGTATATCTGCAAGGCTTTGGAACAGCACTACCAATTTAAAATCTGAAAACTTCCCAAATAGCTGCAAAATTGTTTTCCAAGGATCTGTTACTTTTATTTCTGTGTTTCGAGCTGGTATTTCACTTTTTTCCAGCTGTGAGTAGCTCCATAGCTCCTCCACTGCTGTGCATTGCACTGCGGGACCATCAACAAGACACTCATAAATCAAGTGGCTCTAGTATCCATGCTGGCATTATTAAGTATACTTTGTACAGATTCAAGTGTGAATATACAACCAATGAAGGCAGTGGATCTAATAGCTGGATTGTCTTGGATACATTCATATTCAAAATACTGTTATAAATAGTAAATAAATAGTTATTCATATGCAAATGCATTTCGACAAGATGTTTGTGACTTTGTGATGACACAGCACCATCATATACTTGTTTAATTTCGGTAACGTTGGCTTTCTGAGGATATGACAGCGATGTCATTCTTGCTACCTGCCCCAAGCTGTAAAGGACATTATCTCATTTCAAAACACTGGAGGATGAGGAACGCAGATGGACTGAGGTGATGAATCAGTCCCATTCACTCAGTCACCTAATAGCACTACATAAAATTACATAACAGTAAAACCGGGACATGTGTGCACCCTGTTCTTTCATTACAACAAATAACAATTTCAAATTGCAGATTTGGAAAGAAGCGAACAGTGTCACTTAAACAGACACCATATAACTCTGCAGCTGTGATTAGAAAAACAAGAAAACTAAAAGTCCAACGGCTGCTAACTTTCACTCGTCTCCTGTGTCTGCTCATTCTTGTAGCACGGCATAAATTACAGATTATTACTACACAATATGAACAAAGACATAATTACATGATCCAAGGCTCAACAATTCACCATTATACTTGCTGTCAAAGGCAGTACACTGGGCCAGATATATTGCTTTAAGTGTGAGGTGTCTCTTATTACATCCATAACAATCTCAGACAGCCCGTGTCTCTGGGATAGTAATGTCATGCCGGGCTGTGGCAAGGCTCTCCCATTGTTCTCCACAGGATGTTTATAGCTTTGTGCCTGATATATGATAACCAATAAGTAAGAGGTAGTAATTACAAGGCCCACACTCCAACGGATCGCCTGATGAATGCGTGAAATAAAAGATGGGGGCTCTTTGTGGAGGCTAGTTATTACAAAGACATACAGAGACTTGACGTGCGGCAGTATTGTGTGCGAGAGAGAGAGAGTGAGTCAAGGGGAGAAATAAATAGCATATATCAATTTCTTCCACCAAATGGCAAAGTAAATAGCACTGACCTTCTTAAAACAAATCAGCTGCAAGCCAAAAAGGTCCAAGTCAAAATATTCAGTTGCACATATTCCTACTCTTTCCCCATCCTCTGTTCAGGTCATGAAGAAATAACAAATTTAGGTGAAAAAAAACACACACAAAAAAAGCACAATGGACTTCTAGAGCCCCGGACACAGAGCAGCAGTGCGGTCAGACCTTGTGTCTCCTGTGTTAATCAGCAGCACTGTGCAATTGATTCTTTATGGATGTCGCCCCAAGGAAGAGGAGAATCAAAAGCCACCTAAACTTAATGTACTCAGTCGCTCATTTATAAATAGACCCAGTAAGTGGAGTCACTATGGATTAAAGGGCTACTTTGATAGTTTGAGAAATACTGTACGCTTACTGCATGCTCTGTCTTGTTTGAGAGTTACAGCAGATGAGAAAGATCGATGCCACTCTCATGTCTGTACAGTAAAAATGAAGCTATAGCCAGCAGCTGGTTAGCTTAGCTTAGCACAAAGACTCGAAACAGGGGGAAACAGCTAGCCTGGCTCTGTCTAACAGTAACAAAATTCGCAACATTTACAGCAGGTTATGTGCCGAACTATTTCTTGGCTGGGCTCGGTCACTCCCTGGAGTGTGTCTTGGCAACCTCATGGTCATGACAATTTACTGCATCCAGCCAAGAAATAGTCTGGCACATAACCCATAAAACCACAACGTGTCATTGTCAGAGTGAGGTTAGCTGTTTCCCTCTATTTCCAGGCTTTGTGCTAAACTAAGCTAACCAGCTGCTGAGTACAGCTTCAAATTTAGCACTCAATCATGAGAATGGTATCAATCTTCACATTTAACTCAAAAGTCCTTTAAGTAATAAAATATACAAAACAGTTTTTTGAGCAATTCAAACATTTCTACAAGTCAGTTTGCTTTATGAGGGTTACTGAGCTCTTAGTTTAGCCATCACAGATGCAGACTGAGGGTCGATTAACCAAAATCGAAACTGCTTCATGAGTCAAACCATGATCCACCAGTGCTCCCACCTTAAGAGGCGTTGTGACTTGGATACTAATGTGCCCTGATATGTGCTGCTTACCTTGGAGAGAGATACCTCTCTGATAATAATCTGAGGCCTTCTAAGGGCACACTAAGGCTTCTCCGGGACCTCTGCAATGACCCCTTTTCTTTGAAGTGTGAACTTGAAAAAGTTCAAGTGGGGAGGCTGCTGAGTAGTTATGGAACTTCAGTCAAAGCATTTCTACTTGATTCACCAAAAGCCTCAGCGCTGACGTACAATGCGATATCATCTCAGAGTCTGGAATGTATTTCCTACCCCGCTCGATCAGGCTTAATTTGAAGTTGGAAGCTTTTTTTCTTCTACCTGACGCCAGATCTGATAAAGCAACACACACAGCCTTCATCTACCTCAATTTGTCTTCTAGAAAGCATAAGAAGAAGAGATTTCCTTTCATAATGCAGAGGTATATTTCGCAGTCTGATAACGTAAAGTACACTTTTAAGTGGCAGTATTTTCACACCTCATTGTACAAGATCAAAAATTGTGGGAAGAATACATTGGTCTTACGGGAATAGTTTGACATTTTGGGAAACACTCCTATTTGTTTTCTTGCCGAGTTAGACGAAAATATCAATGTCATTCTCATTTCTGTACGGTAAATATAAAACTACAGCTAGTAGCTAGTTATCTTAGCTTAGCATCAAGACTGGAAACAGTAAGCCTGCACGTTTAAGCTTACTAATTGTACAATGACAATTAATGGTTTTACAGCCAGATAATAGTCTATCTTTTCAGATTTTTGTACAGTTTTTGTACAGACTAAACTAACGAGATATAATGTGTTAGTTTTGATCTTCAGAGGTGCTGTTTGCAGATTTTGTTACCTTTGGACAGAGACAGGCTAGCTGTTACCCCTGTTTACATTCTTTACGCTAAGTTATGCTAGCTGTTGGTTGTAGCCTAATACTTGAGGGGAAAAATATGAGAGTAGTATCAATTTTCTCATCTAACTCTTGGCAAAAAAGTAGATAAATGTATTTCACAAAATCTCAAAATTTCTCTAAGAAATTTGGATTTTCTGTGTCTCAGTTCATGTACAATAGGCTACCACAGCATCGTGCTTATTTAACACGTTCAACATGTCAGCATTGATGTAAATTTTAGAAACAAGTCAGTGTCTGACCATGCTTGAGCAAAACTGTCTTCAACAGACAGTTTTAACACAGGGGCTAATATAGACAGTATGCAGTTGACAGCCAATTCAGTCCTGCAGGGCGAGAGGCCAAAATCCTTGAGTTCCACCCCTGTTTGAGAAAAGATCAAATACTCAGTGCAACAGCTGTGGAGCTGTAGGCTCTCCCCATTCAACCACTAGATGGAAACAATAGTCCTCTGCTCAGCACAATCACTGTTGCATTCACTTGTTGCATGTTAAGCCTGATTCTGTGCACTGTTTTGTCTTTTTTTTTTCCCCGTCATGCCAATTCAAATCATCTTATTTATGGATTCATTATGTGTGTGTCTTTGTGTTTTTAGAGAGACCATCGTCAAGCGGTTCACCTCCAAGCACTTACCCATGCTGAAGTGCCCCTTAGCAAGGCAGTAAAATCCCTACGAGCAGCAGGAGTGCTTCTCTTTAGAGGAGAGAGCTTGTCCTGCAGGGCTCAATAAAGTTTCACGTTATACTGCATGAAAACATTAGAAGAAATGATGACAGAGTTATTATGAGTCAGCCACTGTAAAAACACCACTGGGACTATCATTTTACCAAAGGAGCGCATTATTTTCTGCAACCTGGAGAAAAATAAACTACTCACTGCTTGACTCAGAGCAACAGAAGCAGAAGCTTTTTCTTCCATAGTGCCAATAATTAATAAGTAAAGGATAAAATTCATTTCAGCTCAGTGAGTACTGTACTTAAGTCCAACTCAGAAGTACTTGTACAATTAAGTATCTACATTTGTGGCACTTTATACTTCCAGCCCACTACATTTCAGAGGAAAACTGTACTATTTATTCCACTATACAGTATATTTCTTACAGTAATTTTACAGCTTAAGATCTTAAAAATCTGCATTAAGCATATAAAACATGAGTAACTGATATACAGTAAATTTAACCACCCAACAAACATTAAAATGCTGCTTTTATGTTGATGCATCCAGCAGTGGTGGAAAGTAACAAGGTAGGATACAACTGTACTTGAATTTGAGGTGTTTTTACTTTACTTAGTATTTCCATTCATTACACTTAAGGAGGAAATACTGTACTTTTTACTCCACAACATTATCTGACAGCTATTGCTGCTTGCATGTTAATGCATCAGTAATAATAATAATAAAATGTTAGAATTGTAACGGTTATGAAATATAACAGTGACACAGGCCATCGCACTGCTACATACATAAAGAGTAGAATACTTTTACTATTAACACTTATATGTTTTGATTATACTTGCATACTTCCACTCAGGGCTGGATGGGTAAAACGGGCAACTGCCCCAGGGGGCCCATAGCTCATTTTGGCCCTGGTACTCCCTTACAATCCAGCCCTGCTTGTACTCAAGTACACATTCAAGTGCAAGACTTTTACTTGTCGTACTGTAGGCTATTTTTGATAGTACTCAAGCAAAAGATGTGAATGAATGAGTAATAATACTTCGAAAAAGCCAGGGGCTCTTCTGCAAAAAGAGCAGTGGTGGAGAAAGTATTCAGACAATTTACTTGAGTAAAAGCAGCGATACCACACTGTAAAAAATACTCTCAATTACAAGTCCTGCATCCAAAATAAGTAAAAGTATGCAAGCAACATTAGCTAAAGCTCAAAAGTATAAGTACGCAGTGCAGAAAAATGGCCCCTGTCACTGTTGTACTATTGGATTATTATTACTGATGCATTAATGTGTAAGTATCATTTAGTTGGTTGCAGTAGAGCAAATCTGAATTGATTTATAGTCTGTACTTTTAGGTAGTTTAATCTATAACTGTGAAACATAGCCTATTTATGGCTCATCAATGTTTTATATCATAGGTCTCAATCTGTTTAAAAAACTAGTCACTATGGCTGTGAAATGAATGTAAATGATGGGTAAAAACTACAGTATTTTCCTCTGAATCGCAGTGGAGTAAGTAACCTGAAATGTAGAGTACTTATAGGCTTTAAAAGAGAGTCGGCTGCTTTCTACTTCTGCTTTAATGCATGCAGGACTTTTTCCTTTAATAGGGTAAAGTAAAGGCTCTGGTGCTGTCTGAAAACTCACAGCAGAAATAGAGGTATTTGACCATCCTCCAGCATCTGTCTGATAATTTTCCTTGTGTGGTGCGCCGGGTGAAATGTGGGCGTCACGGAGCGCCCACCTCCCCCCCACCACCTCCCTCCCTCCCTCCCTCCCCACCTCCTCTCCTCTGTGTCTCCCTGACTGGAGTCCCACTGAGCGGCTCTCAAACTTCAGTGTCGAGCCCGAAAGCGGAGGACGAAGAGCCGGAGCCGACAGACAAACCGACAGACAGACAGTCAGACCCGCAACAAAACAGCACCAACAAGCCGCTTTCATATCTCCTTTTGTTTTTCCCCCCAAAAAACGATCATCAAGCTTCGGTTTAAGGATTTACGCGCAGCTCTCGGAGTTTGATTTTGATGATTTTTCCTCCATTGTTTGTCGAAGTTTCCGACTGTCACGTTTCAGTTACGGACCTTTATCTCGACTATCTGTGGGATTAATCGTTTTAATTCAACACTGACAGATATAAACACTCATCTGCTTCGTGTGTGCAGCTGTTTTTCGGAGTGTTTTCTCCTCTAAAGGAGCGCTAACGGTAAGGCAACATTTGGACCACCATGGGGAAATAGCGGGGATCTCTCTGCAACCGACCCCGTTGCTTTTTTGACTGCTTCATGCTCATTTTTTAAAGACAGAGCTCACTTTTTTGACTAGAATAATGAGCATGGATGGTTGTCCGTTGAAGGTGGTGATTTTTCTGTGGTGTCTGCTGGTGATTTCTGGCTCCAGCTTTGAGATCGGCTCCTACGACCTGGAGCGAGGCAGACCGGCCAAGTGCGAGCCCATCGTGATCCCCATGTGCGAGGGGATCGGCTACAACCTGACCCGCATGCCCAACTTCATGGACCACGACGACCAGAAGGAGGCTGCCATCAAGCTGAACGAGTTCGCCCCTCTGGTGGCTTATGGCTGTGATGTGCACCTCCGCTTCTTCCTCTGTTCCCTCTACGCCCCCATGTGCACGGACAAAGTGTCGACCTCCATCCCCGCCTGCAGACCCATGTGTGAGCAGGCCAGGGAGAGGTGTGCACCCATCATGAAGAAGTTCAGCTACACCTGGCCGGACTCGCTGGACTGCTCCAAGCTGCCCACCAGAAACGACCCCAACGCTTTGTGCATGGAGGCCCCCGAGAATGAAACCAGGACTGAGGGCAAGAAAGGCGAAGGCATGCTCCCGGTGGCCCCTCGCCCCAGGCAGCCGGGCACCAGCAGCGGACGCTCACCGGGCAGCATCGGCTCGTGTGAGAACCCAGACAAGTTCCAGTTTGTGGACAAGAGCCAGTCGTGTGCTCCGCGCTGCTCCCCCGCCGTGGATGTCTTCTGGTCCAGGCAGGACAAGGACTTTGCCTTCATTTGGATGACAGTGTGGTCCATCCTGTGCTTCATCTCCACTGCCTTCACCGTCCTGACCTTCCTCCTGGAGCCGCACCGCTTCCAGTATCCCGAGAGGCCCATCATCTTCCTCTCCATGTGCTACAACGTCTACTCTGTGGCCTTCATCATCCGCTCGGTGGCTGGGGCTGAGAACATCGCCTGCGACCGAGAGCACGGCGAGCTGTACATCATCCAGGAAGGGCTGGAGTCCACAGGCTGCACCATCGTCTTCCTCATCCTCTACTACTTTGGCATGGCCTCCTCTATCTGGTGGGTCATCCTCACCCTCACCTGGTTCCTGGCAGCGGGGAAGAAGTGGGGCCATGAGGCCATCGAAGCCCACAGCAACTACTTCCACATGGCCGCTTGGGGTATCCCCGCTCTGAAGACCATCATCATCCTGACAATGAGGAAGGTGGCAGGGGACGAGCTGACAGGGCTTTGCTACGTAGGGAGCATGGACTCGGGGGCGCTCACCGGGTTCGTCCTCATCCCTCTCTCCTGCTACCTGGTCATCGGCACCTCCTTCATCCTCACCGGCTTCGTGGCTCTCTTCCACATCCGGAAGGTGATGAAGACCGAAGGCACCAACACGGAGAAGCTGGAGAAGCTCATGGTGAAAATCGGCATCTACTCCATCCTCTACACGGTGCCGGCCACCTGCGTCATCGTCTGCTACTTTTACGAGAGGCTCAACATGGACTACTGGAAGCTGAGGGGGCTGCAGATGAAGTGCGGCTCGTTCAGCGGTCACAGCAGCGACTGTTCGCTGCAGACGTCCGTGCCAACCGTGGCCGTCTTCATGCTGAAGATCTTCATGTCGCTGGTGGTGGGCATCACCAGTGGCGTGTGGGTGTGGAGCTCTAAGACCCTGCAGACCTGGCAGGGCCTGTGCAGCAGGAAGCTGACGGACAGGACTAGTAGCAGGAAACCCTGCAGCGGCGTGAGCTGCGGCAGCACGCACTGCCACTACAAATCTCCTGCTGTGGTCCTGCACATGGCCAAGACTGACCTGCACTCAGACAATCCTACACACGTCTGAGACAGAGCGTGCACTGACACACACACACACACACACACATACATACTGCCAAATGCAAACACATTCACTGACACACACACTCAAACACACACACACACACCTATGCCCTGTGTAAGGAGCTGCTAAAAAAAACACTTTATAAGAAGAAGAGTGGTTGAATTGAACTGTCAGTTACTCCTCTGCTGCTGCCAAGGGACACGCAGGTACAGGATGAGAAACTATCCATAAACAGTATTCAATGCATAAAGGGAAATGTTCAGTATTGTTACCCATATTTTTCTGTTCCTTAGTGTTCTGTGCAGTAGACATGCCCAGTGTTGCAAAGAAAAAAAAATACAAAAAATGGGAGGCATCTTGGGAAATATTCTCCTCCATGAAAGTGGCATGATTAGCTGTATAAATCTGTATAAATGTTTTATTTATTGTAAATATATTTAATTTAAGTTCACCTTGGCTCTTACCAGATTATTGTTGTTTAGATGCATTTATTAAAGGTCAAGGGAAATAAGGTGCCTTTTATGAAGAACTCTTCTGGTTCTGGCCTTTTGGAGGATAATAAATTTGTGGAATTCATGTTGAACTCTCTCACTGCCTGGTGTTGTTGTCATTTCAGTGAACGTCTCACAGTGTCTCATAACGAATATTTAACCGTTTAAACTGTTTAAATAGTCACAAATGATTGTTCGTTTCAGTCTTGTTCTGATTTCCTTCCTAACCCCCCCCCCTTTCTCTCCCGCAACACTGCCACCAAATGTGTTGTCTTCCAAGTGCATGCTGCTTCCCAGAGGCGTCCCCAACAATAATCCTCAAAGAGAATCACTGATGAATAGAGTGACAAACCGTGGCAAGAATTAATGTTTGCATCACCGCCTTTAAAATGCAGGAGCAGCTTGCGGAAGAATATATTTCATTAATGGCTGTTTTAATCCTTCCCGAGAATCACTGTTGTTGCCCCCTCGCTGCTCTATTTGATCCCTGTGAAAACACTCAGCACTTTGATCTGAGAGGACAAATCTGAAGTGGATTTCAGCCTTATTACGTGGTTTCACTGACGGATTTAAGTTTAACACAGGCACTCAAAACTGTGGTAGATTATTAACTTAATATACATGTGTTTACATGTGCTTTATAGTTGCTTGGTTGAATTTGCTTATGCTACTGACTGAATAAAGCCAAATTCCACTACACGGAAGATCCAAACTTCCATATTAAAATATGTGAATTTCATAAACTAAGCCTGTAAGATTTGGCTATAAAAAAACAAACTGTGTACCATTAATTCTTCAAGTCACTGAATCACTGACTGATTCAGAGAAAAACTATGCATAACATTATTTTCATTAAATAAATACCCAACGTTGGGTCTTGCAACTAACTTCTCAGTAATAAAGTCCATTTTATTATGCACAAGAGCCACCATGTTCTCACATGGTCCATAAAAAAGTGAAAATAAATAGCTTTTACATTACGGGACTTTAACAATTTAAGTGCCAGCGTAAATTGCAGCCACACAGAGCAAGTCACTTCACAAGCAAAACACAGTGGAAATTACAGTGTTTGACAAGCGGTGGAATTGATTGTTTATTATGTCTGCGTGTAATTGTGTGCTGTGTCACTAACAGCAGCAGCAGCAGCAGCACATGGGAGTGATAGCATGGAAAAATGTGATGACCAGGAGCTTGTTTTCATATGCAGCGTCATCACATTACTGGAACCTCCGAGTGTGAAGCAGCAGGCGTGTGCTCAACTGACATCTCCAGAGGTTAAAAGTTGTTTTGTTTTCATTTTTCCACCGTTTACATTCCAGCAAATAAGATTCATGTTCTACAGCCCGCGCCACGAACATGTTAGGATTCATTTACTAAACACACACGCAGGGCTAGATCAAAGTTGCATTGTGTCTCTGTAGTAAATTAACCACATTTCCACTTGTGTGAATCTGTTCAACGCCTGAGTTAACTTAAATTACTTATTCCTTCCTCCTCCAGAACAAGATGTGGGTTAACTACCAACATCCTCTCCTTTTTGTTTTCATTACTCAGCCATTGTAGATGTTGTCCATGGCTTGGCAGGCGAGCGCTGCGAATCCTGGACTCTGACACTGTGTGGATCACATTTAACTATTAAATAGGGCTGTTTTGCTTGGAGAGCGCTCGCGGCCGGAGTCTCGGCTGGTGGTGTTTCAGCCACATGTTCCAGTTCATGGGCGCCTGAACAGGGGCGCGTGCTTCCTCCCCAGTTTACACTCCAGTGACATGACCCAGAGAGGCCAAACACTTGCTGTGTGAGACACAAACCAGCTTGTCCCACCTGTGCTGAGCTCCGCTGATTAGATAGGAAGGAGGAAGCTGCAGAGGGTTGAGGACATGGGGGTAGTGCAGAGGGCAAGTTTGTCTTCGTCCCTCTGCGGCAATGCTTTATTTCACCTTTTTTTTTCTCTCCCTTCTCAGCATTTCTTTTTTCATTTTCCTGCCTTTTCTGCAATTTTTTTTTCTATTTATTGCTGAATATGACTACGACAGGTTTTAAAAATTACAAAGATCAACAAAAAATGACTTGTTATAGCAGTAACAGGATGTCTTTGCTCTGTTTCTTTTTCCACAAATATGAATTCTATCACTACATTTCCAGGTCACTGGCAGCTATTTTTAGCTTCTCTCTTTTGCAGAGGAAAGGAATCACACAGCACTCAGATAGAGGCAAGAAAAGAGGTTCATTCCAAAAACAGAGTTTGTTTGAGCTGTGGTTCCTTTGGCGCCAGAGATGTGGCTGCCGGGAACACCTTCCTTTCACACACACGCTCACACACACACACACACACATGCACACATGCACACACACACACACACACCTGAGGTCTGCAGTGCTGGAGCAGTGCCAGCCAATCAGCACCAGGGTTGTTGTGAAGAAGAAGACCCCACCCCATCTTCCAGTAATGTCCAATTTCAGGAGTAAGTAAGCTCAGTCTCGCTCGAAAGATTTAGTTTGGCTGAGTCTCCACGCTGTTTTTCTTCTCTTCTGGCTCAGAAGGTTAAATAGTGTCAGTCAGTCGCACTGAGCAGCTAGTTTGTCTGGGCCAAAAGTGAGACTACTCCCAGAAAAGGCAACACTTTTCCTTATAGCTTTCTCAGGAATATTTCATTGTGTTGACCGTGAGCCGAACAGTGTATTTATTGATTCTGTAGCCATACAGAACAGGAATATTTACACAGGATTTATACAATTTGTTTTTTATAAAAAGGCGTAAAAACACCTCAGCAGTTATCTCGCTTTAGCTGCTGACACCATGTTTTTGTCTGCTGAGGAGAAATCCGTCCATCTGGTCATGGGTCTGATTAAAGGCGATCATTATGGCATCAATGCGCCTCCCTCATAGACTTAAACCCCTGCCCACCCCTGAGGGGAAAAAAAGAGAAAATAAAGCATCCTTCATTACCCTGCCCTCCCTCCTTCTGCAGTCCCTCACCCCCCTTGAGCACTATCCCTTTCCTGTGCTGTTTTGATGTGTAAATGAGCGCATTGAAAACCTGCAGGCCCCCAAAGAGATGCTTTCCATGAAAATACGGCAGTCAGAGAGCACCAGAGTTCACACAGCTCACCACTCCTCGCAACTGGACTCCAATCAGACACCCAGTCCACCGCTGCTGTCTAGCCTGTTATAGCAAGACACAAACACACACAAAATCACACACACACACACGCTGACTCATATAATTATGCTGACATAAACATTCACATGGTGACCTCTGAGATGAATCCGCTCCAGAGGTAAAAGCACATGGGCGAGTGTGAGAATTTGGCTTTACAGTGACTTTTTGTTGAAATGAGGATACAGTGTCAAGTGTCTGAAGTGGCTGAAGAGATACAGCAGCTGAAATCTTTCCTGTAGCATTTATCACGTCAATGAAATGAAAGCACACAGAGAGAGATTAAAAGTCTTATTGTTTTGGAGTACAGAGGATTGTTCATTGTCTTGGAATTTCAAAAGCACAAAAGGGGAAATACTTGAAGGTTTTTTATACTATTCAAAATAACACGTTATAATTAATAGCAACACTTCTATCAGGAGATGACGTACAACTCAATAAATCAAAAATCCTCTTTGTTTTCCCTCTTCATTTTGTCTGTGAGCCATCTTTCAGTATTCATTTTTCCTTCTCAGGTTACAGTGTTTCTGGTTGCTTTTCTAATTTTTCTAAAATGATCTAAAAACGTCTAAAAAGTGTCGCTACCTCGAAACAAGATTTTGTAAACTGCATCAGAATAAAGGTGACACTTGACTCTGGAAAGTGTCTTGAAACAAGTTCTTTGTATTAGAAAGACAAGAGATAATTTCACCCCACTTGCAAATTTTGTTCACTTACTTTCACAGTTTTTTTTTTCTGCAGTGTGGATATTCTAACTGCACTTGATCTGAGTTGAAGGACGTAACTTTTCAGTCTCAATCTCCAGACATCATCCTTTCATCTTGATCTGAAGAGGTTAGAGACATGATGACTGGAAGGAATATCTGCCTGAGTCTAAATCAGAATGAACTTTTTGCTGAATGTTTAACTCAAAAGAAAAAGAGATTTAAAATTGAAATAATGCAAACATACCCTCCAATTAAAAAGTGTTAGAACAAGCACTGCAGCTAATACAGTAAGCAGTTGCACTCGAATTACATATATTTCATAAATGTAGCTGGTGCTTTTGATTAAATGAAAAGTTTTGCTTCCTCATCTTAACAAGGAGCCTGTGGGTCATTTCCACACACAAATGATCAAAAATAAGAAAGAGAGAAAGAGAAACTTTTTTTACATTAAATTTTCCTACAATAAAATCATAAGTAGTCATTTTACTGAATGATCCTAATGACTTGTCAGGGCAGCAGATCTTCAGCAGCTCACATGCTAAAAACACAACTTTTCAGATTACACTTCGACACCCCCTGCCAGCACTTCTTCACATCTGAGCTGTTTGTTTTGGAGGGCAGCACTGGCAGTCTTTGATGACATCTTGCACCGCATCATTTATGGTAAGTCACTTTGGAGAAAAGCGTCTGCCAAGTTAACGTCCAAGATGTCAAAGATGCAGAAAGGTCAAAATGGATGTAAATGTGTTGCAACTCAAAGTGCTAACAACGAGAGTAAAGGCCGGGAAGATTATATTACAAACACAGTTCAGGAGGAGAAAGTTTCAAGAAAAAAGTTTCCAGCTTTTCGCTGTATCTTTTTTTTTTTTTTTTTTTTTAGTGTTTTTTCATGTCCTTTGATCAATAAGCAGAAGACAGAGAAGTAAAGCTTTCTCATCCCTCTGTACTCATTCCTGTGCTCTGTCTGCCTGTGGCTGAAGGAGAGATGAATCAGTGAACAGAGGGAGGTTCCACCGCTCGCTCTCGCTCTCTGAAGCCAACAGCATTGCTGTGATCACTGTTAATCTCCTTTGCCACTCTGTTGCCATCTCCTCAAATACATTCATCTCATTTCCAATAGTGTTCACGGCCTCTTCTTCCTTTCTAATTAGGCACCGTCAAGATTTCAGAAGTCACCCTTTGGTGTTCTGCAGCAGGCGAGATCGCCTTTGAGCTAAGGGGTCAGTGATGGCAAGTATTTGTTTGAGGGTTAAATCACAGCAGGCCTTTCATCATTTTGTTATGTTGCACGATCAGAGGCTTGGGATTATGTAGGTCAGACGTTGGAGAGTGAGAGCGCCCCTTTTGTAGCTGCCATTTTTATTCAGTTGCTAGGCAGCACCCGCTCTAATCTCTTGTACCAAAGAGTGTCTCCCCGGAGAAAAAGAGAGGGAGCAGGAGTTACAAAGGACGCAAAAAAAATGTGAAAACAGCATCAACAAAGAACACAAACCCGTGCAAAGACTGCTTTTAGAAGCACTCTAAAGGGAGGGAGTGGAAAAGGAAAGGATGTGGGAGTCTGAGCTCGGCCTTGAAACCTGCTCTGGCCCTCTTGAACATCTTTAAACCCCTGTGGTTTTGTTTGAGCCATTGACTGGATAACCAAAGGACGATCAACCAATCACATAACTGCAGTGCATCACAATGTTCATTCAACATCCAAAATCCGCGTCGCCTTGCAAATGCAGGAAAACATAATTTCAGTTTAAGGGCACAAAAACTTAACTTTGGAGTTTAGCTTTTAAAAACACTTCATCTTAAATGAAAAATTGTTCCAGTGGAAAGCAGTGAAAGCAGGACAGACGATGTGAGTCACGATTTGACAAATGGTCTGTCAACGGGTACCAAAACAGAACAGAACAGAGCCACCCGGATCCATGGATGGGTCGTCTGGCAAGTGTGTCTGCTGTCACACCGCCGCTGCACCCCCATCCTAAATGTGCTCATGTCACGCTCCGCCATCAAAGGCTCACCCCTCGGCTCTGTGTTCTGAGAGAGGAGGCACAGCCCTCCTCCCCCCCCCCACGCACTGATCCCCCCCCCCAACCAGCCCCAGGCTCGGTAAGGATCTGCTATTCTCCCTTGCATTTCACACTCTTTGATTTGGAGTTTTGAAGTTTGTTCTTGTCTGCCTTTTTTTCCTCTTTTTCGACTTGGTTGTGTTTCATATTGACTGTCTTGATTCATGAAGTTTCTGGATGACGTGTGTTCTGCAAACTCTGAACTGCTGATTCTGATGTTGCCTTTAATGACGTGTAATATACCTGCTTTTAAGCACTCAACTTAGTAAATTAGTGAGATTTAGTGCCAGTAGGCAGATTGTCTGTTTCCAGAACTTTTATGCTAAGTCAAACTAGTTAAAGTTTAAGCTAAGCTAACCAGCTACTGGCTGTAGCTTCATATTTACCCCACAGACATGAGAGTGGTATCAATCTTCTCAACTAAGTCTAGACAGGTTGTTGCTAGATTGGATCAACCGGAGGGACGATTTGCGAATCTCTCGTGAGATTTGTAAGTTTTGTGTTTCTTCATAACCCTAACCCTAACCCTAACCCTAACCCTAACCCCAACCACACTCGCAAGAGTTCGTCCCTCCAACTGATCTAACTTAGCATTTACTCTCTCGACATGGAAGCAAAGAACGTTTTCCCCAAAATGTTAAACAATTTCCTTTGAGTGTCACATTTACACTCATGTATATGCAGTAGACATGTGACTGAGTGAGTGGGACACATGTAGCAGTCTCAAACAGAGGAGTGATTTTACTCGACCAGACCATCTGAAGGTATAAAAGTCCTTTGTGAAGTAGCTCAAACGTTTGTATGGAGGGGTGTAATGGGCTAATTACGGAGAAGCTGTGTGTGTGGGGAGTATGGGGGGTGGAAACTGTTATAATAGCCCTGGTTTCTGCTCTGTTTTCTTCAAATGAACATGTTAATTAACTCACATTTGTACTTTTTAGCACAGTATAATTAACCGGTGAGGTTGCCCAGGTTTGTTTGTATTTTGTGGGCAAAATGAGACTGAAAATTCAACGGGACAGTCGGGGCAGTTCAAACACATTTGGCCCAAAAATTTCCTATCATCAATTAAGCTCTTTTTCCGGCCAGGGCTGTTGACTCAGGCTGATCACTGTACATTAGCCAGTCCGTGTAGTAAAAGGAACCAGCTGGGGCCACACTCACTCTAACACTGGACCTTTTGTCAAGGACTCAGCCCCCCTACAAGTAAAATAAAAACCTTGTTGCATGAGAGATACTCTTTGTGTGGAGGCAGACATTGTTCCTATTGTGGCATGTCAAAGCTGACATGCCAGGTCCAACATGGTGCTGAATAAACTGTGGTTTGTGTACATACTGTAACTGTAGGCTGTGGAAAAGGAGCAAGGCAGCGGTCTGTGATGATCTTGGCAGCCGGCGAGGATTTGGCATGCAGAGCAAGAGCTAGAGCAGCAGCACCACATGCAGGCCTTTCCCTCAGGATAATAACTGCTTGTGGAGCAGAGAGGGAGAAAACCTGCAAGGATCAGCCTTCCTGTTCACACCCCATCATGCATGAGCTGGCAGGATCTTTGTGTTGTTATGGTCATGAGACATTTCCTGTGTGTGTTTTGGGGTTGCATCTGGGCTTGTTTACAGCCCAGGGTAGAGCCTCATTAAGTGGAACATGGTACTCGGCGGATGTGGGGGGGCTTAAGTGCCTATTAGTGGGGCCGGCCTGTAGCCCCAAACCAGAACCCAACTGGGCCAGGTGCTCCATACTACAGATTGGTTTCCACAACACAGCCAAACAGGACTAAACAGGGCTTACTCATTAGAAAAGTGCGCATCATTAATTTCGACCATAAATCCCCCCTCAACAACTCTGCATGTTTTATCGTCAATGATGATTTGTCAGATTGGACATCTAATTTAAGGGATAATGCTCACAATATTCCATATTTTTGTTTTTGTCAATAAATCCAATGAAAAGACCAAAACCAACAATTCGTATTTCTCCGTACTTTATGACTTCTATGACTACCCTGTCTGTGGCTCTGATCCCCAAACCCACTGGTTCCTGCTGAAGACATAAATCTTCACAAAAGGTCACAAATATATGGTTTCTTTTTTTTAATATAATTTTCTTAAACAGCTGGGCACTGTAGTTTTTACTAAATGTTACCAAAACAGCAGTGAACAGTGCGTTTGTTGGGGACTATTTTTAGCTGTGGATTAATACACATTTGGTGTTCCCATGAGTATTTAAGACAGCAGTATAGTGTTTGTGGGTGTGTGTGTTCATTGTAGGTGTGTGTTCCACCCAGTGGAACAGAGTGGCTCACTGATGTGTTTTTAATCATTTTTGGACAACAATAGAGCTCTATGTCATAGGGGAATATGCTATGTCAAGCTTTGGATACACAGATAATACTTGTTAGTAGGATCGTTTAATTGGTTTTGGTCTTTTTATGGGTTTTGCAGACAATATGGGAAATACTGAATATCACCAAACATATCCTTTAAGAGGGAGTTCATTGAACGGTGTGAGCGGGGACACTAGAGCCAGAAATATGACTGATAACAGTTCGAGCACACTGAGGTGTCCTTGATTCATCCTTTTTCTGGTTGAGCATATGCAAGTAGCCGTTCCTCATTCATTTTTGCGTGCACAACTATGAGACCCTCCAAGTTCACAGGCCCCTCACGGAGCAGCGGCTACATGAATTCCTCTACAACTTCAGTGTGAAGTGTCCTGCAAAGACCAAAGCCTGGCAGCAGAGGACAAAGCAGAGAGGGATTAGAGTCCCCCGCCTTTCTGCTCATGCACACCCACACCGTGTAACACTCAACATAATCAAACACTCACCCAGTGTGACACACAACACAACCAAACACTCTTCTGGGGCTGTGCTACTAAAACAAACCCTGCGCTGGAACCCCAAGGGCTGAGGAGAGCGGCGGAGGAGCTAAGGAGGCGGATGTGAGGGGAGGCCAAGAACTCTGGGTGTTTATGCTGAACAGCCAGAGAGTGGGAAACGCACGGAACACGATCCCCATGTTTTCCTTACCCCAGCTAATCCGACAAAACGACAGAGGGAGCAGATTCCCTTACAGAGAAAGCTGCCACTTAGATATTTATCCTCGCTAAGGCAAACATCTGGCCCCGGCGGGCTCTTTTCATAGGGCGATATGAGTGGGTGTGATACTCGGCTACATTTATTTGGGTGTGAAGTTTTAATTAAAAGTGAAAGCGATGCCAGCCGGCCAACCCCCCCAGCTTTGTCTATCCTCAGCTTCATCTGAGCGTGGAATTAAGAGAGGGAGACATAACTAGAGAAAAAGAGACAGACAGATGGCAGGAAAAGAAGAAAATAGACAACGAAACGCAGAGACATCCAGAAGAAGAGATACAGACAGGAGATACAGAGTGATTTATCCGCTCAGGAGGTGCTCATGGTGTGAATTTCCCTTCTTACTGTTTGTTTTCAGTAGCAGTCAGATGGAACAGCCTGAGTTACAGACAAAGTGCCCGTTGCCCCCACACACAGAGAGGAGGGCGTATTGCTTACAGAAAAATCTGCTTACTCTCTAGAGTCTGGTTTTCCAGAAGCAACCATGCATGCAAGATCACCTCCGTCAACTGGCTTAGAGCGCATTAAGGATCTTTCCAACCCAGAACCAGGTATCAGGGAAACTAGGGGGCAATTCCTAACATCCATCCTGTTTTGTATATCTCACATGTTCCAGCATTGTCTTTGTCAGATGGTTGTCCTCTTTAGACGTATTATTGCACAATCAGAGCAGCAGTTTACGAGTGAGACTGAGCTCATATTGTGTTTACCAATCGCCTCCGGATACAAGCGCTGGGGCCTCATTTATGAGCTGGCACATGGATTCCCTCATCACTTTACATTAAAAAAAAAGCTCATTGTACGTACACCTTGTTTATAGGAACACAGGTAATAAAGCTAAACCTTCCATTTATCAGTTGTAATTGCCCCAGGAGACAGAAAGTGTGTGAATGAGCCTTGGTGCCCCCACGTGATAAATGTTCCAGACTACTTTTAATTAAAGCTGGAGCTGTTTTGCTGACACAGAGCAGGAAACTTTTTTACATGTGTCAAGTTCAAGTTTAAAAAAAATAGAAATGTAGATTTCTGTATGTAGTCAAGATGAAAAGTTTGCTTACATTGTTTCTAGGTATTGTAATAATTAGTCATCAGACCTACCATGCACACGTGAGGCCAAGATTACGGTGCTTAAAGGAATAGTTTGACATTTTAAAGAAATATTTGCTTTCTTGCTGCAAGTCAGAAGATTGATACCAGTCTAATGTCTGTGTGGTATATATGAAGCTACAGACAGCAGCTGGTTAGCTTAGCTTAGCATAAAGACTGGAAACAGGGGGAAACAACTAGCTTGGCTCTCTCCAAAGTCTAAAAATACGTCTACCAACACCTCTAACGTTCACTGAATTACACATTGTATCTGATTTGTTTAAGCTTTAAACAGTTTAAAAATAACAAGTTGTGGTTTTACGGGGGGGTTGTGACTTGTTCTTGGCTGGGTGTAGTGATGTGTTGGAGTTTTGTTGTTAATGTCACTTTTTGTACACATTCAACAAACAAGATTTAACATGTTAAATTAAGCTTTACAGGTGCTGGTAGGTAGATTTGGTTAAATTCAGAAAGAGTCAGGCTAGTTGCACAGCTTATAGATTGGAAACGGGGCTGTTTCCAATCTATAAACTGTGCTAAGCAAACTAGCCTCATTTAGCAAACAGATACTGTCAGCAAGAAGGCTAATTATCTTATTTCCCAAAATGTTGAGCCATTTCCTTATGGTATTAGATTGGGATTACGTGCATATATGATCAGATAAAACTCTAAGATTGAGCTTCCTTTCACTCAGCATGGGCGTAGGTTTGATTTTAACTTTGAGCAGGGACATATTTTGTCGGACGGCCAAAATAAACTGTGCGCTTGCTCTCTATCTCTCTTTTCTCTTTCATATGCACACGTACACACATAAAAAGCTTGACTCTGCAAAATGTTTACTATATTAACTATGTATTTGCTCATATAACTTGCTTGAAACAGGACTTGTATCAGTATTTTTCTTCTGATTTTAAGCAGATATTTACGTTTAATTTGATTTATAAAAAATGGAGACTAAAATGAACATTTAAGATTAACAAATGATAGATTTTCACAATTCATGTTAAAAGTAAATCACCTGTAGTTAATGTGCTACTTTGTTAAAAAACAACTATCTGCTGTAAGACATCTTTAAATTTCATCTGAGATTCTGCAGCTCTGTTCTTACATTTTGTTGATTTTGGCAACAAATCAAGTTTCCTTCAACCAAATATTGGATTCATTACAGAACATCTATATTAGATCAGTGAATACTGACACTTCAGTTCTTCTGTAAAAAGGACCTGATGACTTATTTCCACTTTTCGCCAACAGTAATAAAGTTGTTTGATAAAATGACATCATGTTTGAGCAATGATCACAAATTACCTAAAGGACATTAAAAACAACACCTTGAATTTAAATATAATATCAACTGATTAATGTTAGTTTTGTCCAGTGGAGATATTTTTAACTCCATGATGTTTGAAACATCGACTCTACTTCTGCCATGAAGTTGGGGGTTGCCAGATCATCAAGTCGGTACCCCCCATATCCACCTTTCACTCTTAATTAAAGCACTCTAAAAAACACAAACCTGGCAACTCCGCATAGATTTTACCAGTAACGTTATGTGGAGTCAACTTGAATGACAAGATTGTTTGACATCAGTACAAATATTTTTAGGGACAATTCAGCAACACCTTGACATTGGTAGGGACATGTCCCTGCCGTCCAAACCCAAATCTACACCTGTCCTCACAAGAAAAAAAAATCGGAGCAGACACAGAATCGGAATTCAGCTGGCAAAAATGACCTATAGTTACGTTTATGCCATCTAGCGGGCTGTAGTAATTATGACCCGGGGAAATGACATGGCTCAGATGGGAAGTTTTTCATATTAAGAGGAGGCGGGTTAGGTGGATGGCTAGATGGATGGATGGCAAAAAGTGGACTTACCTGCAGGAGACCGCTATTTGCTTCCTGTGTCCTGAGTCGGGAGAGTTTTTTGTGATGTTTACTTTTGCCATGATGACGAAGGTTGCCAACTTTAAGGAGATAACTTCAACCCACACCATATTTCAAGTGATCATTTTAACACAAACCATGATCTTTCCCTAACAAAGTGGTTTTTGTGCCTAAACCTAACCAGACCTTAACCACAACATTATCACACCATAAAACATCATTATTTTTTACAATTAGGCCTCTTGCGGATAGGGGCAGAATATTAGAAAACGCTCCTATGGGTCGTTCTGGAGTGCAGGTACAATTGACCTTTGTGGTCATTTCATATGAGGATGTGTTGCACAAATCTACGCCCAAGCAGAACAGACTTTTTTCCCCCTGATCATTCAGTTTCTTTCTTATTTAAATTGCACTTTTAGACTCCAACTACCAGACAAGCCATATTTTATTCCTTACCTTATTCTTGTAAAAGCTAAAACTAAAAAATGTTTTGGTAGGATCCTCTCACACAATTATCCTCGGGCTCATTTTCTTGAGTCTCTGAAAAAAACACTTTCCTCGGGACGTATCGCTGACAGATGTCCAGCGCATGGATGAATTAATGAGTTTCACCCCACCTGACTGTCTGCTGCGCTCTTTGCTAGAAAGAGTCTGGCCTATCATGTGTTACCTGGCCGTGCTCTCAGTGTGAGAGGATGTTAATTGGCGGTGAGGCGCCAGTCTCTCCCCCACCCCTACTCTGGCGTCAGTCAGTGCCAGGAAAGGTGGCATAAAGCCTGGCCTCGGAGCACTCCAGACTCTGTGGGTCCAGAGGGAACATGAAGGCATGATCCAGTGTGTGAAGGCCATCCCTAAAGTGTACACCTGGCCTGAACTTGTATACTTGAATGGAAAACCTGCCCCAAGCGCAACACAGGGAACTTTTTCTTTCGGGAAAACTTTGAATAAAAGGGTGAATTACTTTCAATTTAAAAGCCAGAGTTGCTCAAAGAAAAACTCCTGTCTCCTGCTTCAAGCCGTGCAGAGTTCCCTCCTGGCTGATTGGAGTTTACCCAACATGTGCGTGTATGTATGTATGTGTATGTGTGTGTGTGTGTGTGTGTGTGTGTGCGTGTCTCTCCTGGCTCCTGTCTGCCGTCCGTCTGCCTCCCCTGGATTGGACTCCTGTCGCCTTCGCAGTGAAGGGCCACTCAACCTGGGTGGATATTCTTTCCCTCACATCTGCTATGAATTTACCAGAGCCAAGCCATTCAAAGGCTCCTTTATGGAGCCGTCAGCAGTCCTGTGACTGCTTCCTATTAAGACACATGCACACTTAGTACGCATGCACACCTTCACACACATACATACAGTTCACACAGGTTGGTACTTGTCTTTTTTTAGTCCGTCTTTCTCTTTTTCTGCCCTATTGTCGTTTTGTCACAAACACACATGCACACATACACCTCCAGTTTCTTACTAAAACCAAGAATCTGAACTTAAGTCAGCCCCAACAGCTGCAGCCTTATTTCTTCTTTTTTTTTTTTTTTTTTAAAGTGAATCGCCCGTGCATGGTGGAGCGGTGCAGGGGTGGTTATTGGGCCATTACACACTTTAATCTATTTATTGCTGTCACCCCCCCCCCCTCCTCACTAGGCATATGCACACTCCAGAGAAACATGAGCTGTGACAGCAGCAAGGCCATCGTGTAACTTTAGATAGATCTGATGTTGAGAGAAAAGAGAGAAAATTTGAATGTGCATTAACTGTATGTGTCGTGATCAGTGTTCAGTTCTGCTAAAAAAGATGCTTTTAGGGAAACAGAACCTGGTCTGGTGTGTCAGACTTTATTCTACATTTATTATCTTCAGCTAATGAAGCAAGATTTTGAGAGGAATAAGAGACAAAGATGTTCACCAGCTCTGCTTTAAAAAAAAATCCTTATCAAGGACATAAAAACATCAGGTAATACTTAAGATTACTAGCTGCAATGTACAGCTTAATTATTATCACAGTGTACCAGTACAGCAGGTACCAGTACATACATGCAGGGAACCAGGGATGAGAATATGAAATTAGGGAATAAGGGGTTAACTATCTGCATAGGAAATTAAAAATGATTTATACTGTAGGTATTTTTAACTTATGTGTACCTATTCTAACATTATGGGGTACATTATGACCTACTGAGCAATGATTCAGCATTTGGGAGGAACTTAAAGAGAATTACCTACAGCATAAATTCTTTTTAAGTTCACATATTGTTACCCCCTTATTCCCTAACTTCACATCTTGTTCCCATGTACCGACATGTATGTAGTGGGGGGAAAAATGTATCAGTAGCCTACATACTGTACTGATAAAATTAAATTACAATTCAATTGGGAATAATTAGGCTGTACATTACGGGCTGTAATCTAAAGTGTTACCAAACAAAATGTTTTAAAATCATTTTGAATATTTTGATCATCATTTTGAACTTTGGACAGACTGGCTGTTTCCCTCGTTTCCAAACTTTATGCTAACCTAATCGGCTGCTGGGTGAAACCTCATGTTTAGTGTAATTCAAAATAAAACATTTTGTAAAAAGACACATTTTCTAAGCGTAAATAAGACTCAGACAGAGAGGGTAAAACTGAATTAAAGGTAGATCTGTGTCAGGTGCATGTGTTGTTAGAGAACTCATTATAATTTAGGAATATATTTTTTAAAAATCACTCCATGTACCTACTCAAAACAGTAGGAGGAATTTAATTGGCTTTCTATCATCCACTGCTAAGCTTTACAAAGAACTCTGAGATATGTATAAGCCTATTCAACATCTTGGATCAGTGGCTTGACTGAACGGTAAGATGAAGCCTCAGTATGAATCATGAAAGGCCTCAGCCCACTTATTACGTCTACAAGTTTGACTGCCTTTCATCTTCCCCGTAGCGAGCTCATCCAATTGTTGTTGCTGCCATATCTGGATCCCCGAGTTCAAAGAAATCCCTGGGTGATTCTGAGATTATTCTCTCTGGTAGTTTCTCAGTTTGCCTTTAACATTTTTTTTTTTCAGATTTGTGCATTCATGTAAATCTTAAATTAATATATTATTGATAAAGAAGGGATACCCTACATTTACCTGTTTGATGAGAAACCATCCGGAGCATATAAGCACTGCAAGCGGGTCAAGTGTGCGTCTTGGCACTGACGTGTGCGGTTGCAGTCGTAGCAGAAGAGGATGTATGACTGATATGTAAATGCTGCTGTTTGGAGTCTGGTCTACAGGAAGACTCAGACTGTTTCAGGCGAGTGCAGGATCCCCTTTGGGATGAGAGCTCTGTGCTCCCACGAGAAAAGCCATCCTCTGAACTCCTCTGTTTCTGCACTCACTCGCTTTTCCTCCCCTCTTATTTTGGTTATATCATCAAAGGGAGAGGACGCACATCAGTGGAGAAAATTGGGGTAGAAGGCTCTGTTTTGTGTATAATGCATTAATAATCATTTGTACTTGCACTTAAAGCAGCAGGGAGAGAGAAATTTAGGGCATGTCGCCGCTGCGGTCATAAAAGTTGATTTTGGCACTCAGTTTTCAGGTCACCTTTATGCTCTCTGAATGATTATGTTACTTCTCTTTCCCCTCTCTGTTCTGGCAGACTGTCAGGATTTTTCTGTCTCTTTCCCCCTTGTCCTCGTTTTCCCCGTGCGCGTTCCTGCAGCTGCCAGTGTGATAGACTATTGACTGAGCTCATTCTGAAGTGTGCCACGATATGACATAAATTGAGTTCACGCTTGCAGCTCAAAATTCCCTTCATGCACCGCAACACCAACTCCAGCAGGAGAGCCTGACTCACTGTGTCATGTTGTGTGACGGCACTGGTGGGACAGATGTCAAAAATGCAGGAAGTAGGTTTTAGTATAACCTCATCTCAGGCTGAGGACCCGTTCAAAATGTAGAATGATATTTACAAAGATTTGTTCTCTGGAGTCATCCGGGATGAAAGGTAAAGATGGGTGACAAACTGATGGAAAGAGCAACTTAAGAGTGTCGCAGTAGAGTCTCTGCCACTCTGTTGGAGCGATGAACACAATTCTTCCGGGAGATATTCCTTTATTTGGTGTTTTCATGGCGGTGATGGAGAACGCTGTCTAACATGCCGCACTAAAATCTCTGAGGTTCAACTGGGCTGAAATCTGGTGATTGTGACAAAGACAGTGGCAGATAAACAGCCAACTTTCAGCAAAAAATATTTTCACTTATTTGTTTGACTCAAACTTTGGTTTGGTTTTTCACAAATCTGCTAAAGACAAGACTCGTCCCCAATAAATATAACCTTGTAACATCTAATACTGGCTCAATGTGAAGAGGGAGGCAAACTGAAGGTACTGACTAATAAACATACTAGATGACTAACACAAATACTATGATCCACTTAATTTAATGACACAATTTCCCCTTGAATTCACACACAGTTTATTCACCTGGCTGTGGCCTATTTGACCATATCAGGCTTGTTTCTCACACATTTCACAACACAAATAGGTTTCTCTCTGACAGAAATGATTACTGAATTTAAACGATTGCTGAAGTAGGCCACTGTTACTGTACCATGTGTCATAGGGCAACACAGACCATACATTTGCCAATATTTCTTTTTTTTTGTCAAATGAGTATAAACATAAGCTGCTGTAACATTTTTAGCCCTCAATAAGAAACATAACATTTATAAATTAAACTTTCCTTTTGAATAATTGAAAGAAAGTAAGAAAAAACACTGAAAACATACAAGCCTGTGTTTCCACCGTGACACCCAGTTAACAACGCAGAAAAAACTGGCCCATTAAGTTAAGTTTAAGTTAACTACTGACCTCATCAAACCATTCAGCGACCTCACATAACCTGTATGGGAGCATCTGCATTTGTTATGTTTCTCCACTCATTTTTAGGTTTTTTCTAAAGGTATGTAGAGGTTGAAAAACACTGAAATTCAATAAACTGTGTGTCAGCTAGGGCAAGAAATATATTTTAAAAAAAATAAATTAAAAAAAAACAAGAAACAGTTCATTCACTGGGGGGAATTTTCTTGGATGCATAAACAGGAAATATTTTCAACGGTCAACTCTAAGACTTTCGACATTTTGGTCCATTGATCCAATCAGTCAAGAAGACATTACTCAAAACTCAGCTTTTTATAACTCAGCTGCTTTTAATGTTTCCTGTGCTACCTTGTGTTTTTAGTGTGTTTTTAATTATCTAAGATCTTTTTTTAACTTGTTGTGTAAAGCGTCTTTGAGTATCTTCAAAGTCGCTCTATTAATAACATGTATTATTATTCTTATAATTCAAAAAGGGACATAGGGAATGTAGAATATGAAATAAACAAGGAAAGATGTTACATTAAACTAGCTTTATGAATGCTTGAAACACTATAGAGGATGTCATTAGATTAGATTAAAGATTAGTATTAGTGTATTTGTTCACCACTGTATGAGCACTACTAAAAGGACAAAGGGAGAAGGAAAATAAACCACTATCACATGATTCACCTCTTCTGTAACGTGGTCACAGTGATGTCAGATTGGACTTGCAGCACATCATGTCTGCTGGAATGAGAGTGTGAAACACACTTGTTCCTTCCTTGCCAGATGCCCTCTGCACCGACTTGGACCTGAGGTAAATATTTGCTGGGTGGGTTGCTCCGCTCTGCTCCCGTGCACACACCCAGCATGTGGATGGCTCTGTCATACACTCCTGCTGTCAGTTTGCACAGGGTTCAAAGATTAGTCTGAGCACGGCCAGTGTTTGCTTGTTAAAGAGCGAAGAGAGCACCTGCTGCTGCTCCCGCTTTGACCTGTTGAGTCAGACTTTGTGATATAAAAGCAAAGACCACTAACGGTGCTTTTTAAAAAATAAATCTCTATTATTTCTGAATGGATATTAATTTATCCAGACAAGTAAAATCAATGACACATGTCCTGAATTGACCTTGTGTTGCTCAGTAATTTGTCCTGTCAAACCACATCCATTTGCAACAGCAACAAGTTAAACACACACACAGTGAATTATTTACAAGTATTACTTAAACCACTGAAACATGCTGAGAGACAGCTTTGGTCTGGGCTGTTTAAAGAAAATCATCATCCTGAGATTATGTTTCTGTGTTACAGGTACAAAGGAGATCATTTGCACTGAGCCACCACATGATGTTTAATAGGAATTAGTTTATAATGTCTCGTCTTTTGAGACCCTCCACATGTCCGAGGGAAAGCTTTGCCTAGAGTTAAGACCTCCACACCCAACCTGACCTGTTTATTAGAGGCTGCACTTCCATCAGAACAAGCTTTAGTGAGAGAAGACTGGCCGAATTCTTGCTTAAAGAGCAACTTGCAGGTTGAATTATAGTTTGCGTATCATGAAAATGATATGATTTTATTAGTTTAAAGAGGACATATTATGCACATTTGCAGGTCTATGTTTTTTTTTCTAGGGCTCTACTGGAATATCTTTGCATGAATTAAAGTTTAAAAACTCCTGATTCATCTTATACTGACCGTTTACACAGCCGCTCAGTTCAGCCTCTGTCTGAAACAGGCTGTTTTAGTTCCTGTCTCTGGCCCCCCTCCCGATGAGCCCACTCTGTTCTGATTGGCCAGCTCCTGGAAGCCGCCCCTCAGCAGACATCCGCCAGCTCCTGCAGTTATGTCAACAAGTCATGAAACAAACTATAACAGTAGGATTTCACTACTTTTTCTCATTCTTTATTCGAAATGTCAACTTCTGAAATACATCCGTACATGTTCGAGCCAGAATCCGATCCGAAATATGTGAGTGGACAATGCAAACAACAGATGGAACAACCTCAGCTTAAACCTTCGCAACCAAGAACAGACCTGTGCAATGAGCTGACATCAGCTTGTCAGCAAGGTAGAAAAAAACATTGCAAATGAAGCGTTAAGAGCAGGTTGAAGCCCTGGTTTTTGACTTATAGGGAGCATTTTACATACATTCACCTCAAGTTTTGGAACTATGACCATGTTTAACAAAGATATCCAACATCATAACAGAAGATAAATAACAGAAAATCACGAAAAGCATGATATGTCCCCTTTAATGAGACATAAAGGCAGAAATTTTTCATCATCGTGAATAAGTGTGTTGTGTCTTAGCCTCAGCTTGATAAGCATCCCATTGGGTTATGTCTGACCAGACATATGAATAAAGTTGTGAAATCAAACCTGGTCCAGTTTGGAAGTAACAGATTATTTCTGCCCGAGAAGAGATGATAAAAAGGTTACAAGAAAAGGCGGAAAGCAAATATGAGATTTGTTGTCAGCTAAACCCTGAATTAACTGTCCATTCACTGTATACAAACAGCCGACACTACTGGACAAAACTGGAGCATAATTCAAATTATCTTAGTTAACTATTCTTAGTCACAGTTATGTTACATACTTACATGAAAATGTTGGAACGTGACCATGTTTAGTAATTTTACTCGTGCTTCCGGAATTGTATTGTATATGGATTTTTGTATGGTTTTATTTGATCATGTTAAGTTATTTTATGTTTATGTTGTGATGTTTAAATCCATAAATATAATTAAATAATTAAGAGAGCAGGGTTATCGGAGCAGGTCAGTGTTTTGCTCTTTGACAGAAGTCAAACTGGCTGCTGCTGGAGTCCAAACCTGTGACCTGACACTAAAATGATGACAGCAGACCAGACTTGTTCTTTCTCTACATTAATACAGTCACAAATTCAAAATACTGTATCAAACATGTGCGATAAACACATACAGCTGGTATCCAACTGTTCCAGTTACATTTTTCACGCTTCACATCACAAATTTAACCAACATGTGAGAAACAAGTGTGAGAACAGTGCTGTAGTCTTCAGTCGTTCGAGGTCAAAAGTTCGTCTAACCTGACACAAGAACACACAACCTTTATACTGTGGAAAGAAAAGCAACACAAAATTACTGACAATACAATTTTTTACATGAAGCAAGGCCATAAATAAGATACAGACAATACAGTGCATTCAGAAAGTATTCAGACCCCTTAATTTTGTTATGTTGCAGCCGTAAGCTAAAATCATTTCTATTCATTTTCCCCCTCAAGCTACACTCAAAACCCCATAATGACAAAGTGAGAACAGAATTTCAGAAATTAACTAAATTTATTAAAACTGAAATATCACATTGACATAAGTATTCAGACCCTTTACTCAGTACTTAGTTGAAGCACCTTTGGCAGTGATTACAGCCTCGAGTCTTCTTGGCTATGACGCAACAAGCTTTTGACACCTGGATTTGGGGATTTTCTGCCATTCTTCTCTGTAGATCCTCTCAAGCTCTGTCAGGTTGGATGGGGACTGTTGGAGGACAGCCATATTTAGGTCTCCCCAGAGATGTTGGATTGGGTTCAAGTCAGGGCTCTGGCTGGGCCACTCAAGGACATTCAGAGTTGTCTCTAAGCCAATCCTGCGTTGTCTTGGCTGTGTGCTTTGGGTCATTGTCCTGTTGGAAGGTGAATCTTCGGCCCAATCTGAGGCCCTGAACGCCTGAGCGCTCTGGACCAGGTTTTCATTAAGGATATCTTGGAACTTCGCTTCATTCAGCTTTCCCTCAACTCTGACCAGTCCCCCAGTCCCTGCCACTGAAACCCCCCCACCCCACAGCATGATGCTGCCACCACCACCACCAAGCTTCTAAGCTGGGATGGTATTGGGCAGGTGATGAGCGGTGCCTGGTTTCCTCCAGACATGACGTTTAGAATTGAGGGCAAACAGTTCAATCTTACTTTCATAGACCAGAAAATCTTTTTTCCCCCCTCACAGTCTGAGAGTCCTTTAGGTGCTTTTTTGCAAACTCCGAGCAGGCTTTCCTGGGTCTTCCACTGAGGAGAGGCCTCCTACTGGCCACTCTGCCCTAAAGCCCAGATCGGTGGAGTGTGGAAGTGATGGTTGTCCTCCTGGAAGTTTCTCCCATCTCCACACAGGGTCTCTGGAGCTCAGCCAGAGTGACCACTGGGTTCTTGGTCACCTCTCTTACCGAGGTTCTCCCCCAAATGCTCAGTTTGGTCGGGCGGCCAGCTCTAGAAAGAGTCCTGGTTATTCCAAACTTCTTCCATTTAAGAGTTATGGAGGCCGCTGTGCTCTTGGGAACCTCCAATGCAGCAAAATGCTTTGTAGCCTTCCCTTCCCCAGATCTGTGCCTCGATAAAATCCTATCTCTGAGCTCTGCAGGCAGTTCCTTCAACCTCATGACTTGGTTTTTCTGATATGCATTGTCAGCCATGAGACCTTATATAGACAGGTGTGTCTGCCTTTCCAAATCACGTCCAATCAATTGAATTTACCACAGGTGAACTCCAATCAAGGTGTAGAAACATCTCAAAGATAATCAAGAGGAATGGGAGGCACCTGAGCTAAATTTCAAGTGTCATAGCAAAGGGTCTGAGTAAAAACAGGTCTGAATGTGCAAAAATTTCTAAATTTCTGTTTTCACTTTGTCATTATGGGGTATTGAGTGTAGCTTGATGAGGGGAAAAATGAATTTAAACGATTTTAGCGTAAGACTGCAACATAACAAAATGTGAAAAAAGGTAAGGCGTGTGAATACTTTCTGAATGCACAGTATATCTAACTATGCCTGCACTATCATTTGTGCTACGTGTTCGTGCTACATGTCAGCATATACAGTCATCGATTGCCTTGACCTGAACAGGGAGTGAAAGTTGGGTGATTAATGCGTGTCTCAGCTATGTTTCACTGCGTAGGATGCACCGTGTGAGGAATGAACAATCACATGTTTCATGAGTTTGGAAAGACCCTGATAGATCCACCGAATGTCCAAAAGTTAATCTATCATGCCTGAATTGTGTTTTGTTCCAGTTTTACCACAAATTCTTGAATGCTAAAGACACTTAAGAGTAAAGTGATACACTTCTCGGAGTTCATTAGATGTTCATTCAAATCACGCAGAGTTCATTTTAGGATATAGCACTGTTCAGTTGGTTTTGGCTCCATTTTCCTAAAAGAGTCAGCAGTTCTTCTAACAGAAATAACAACAAAACAGACAGAAAGCGGTGATATCTCTCCAACAATCTGCCATTAACTTCTTTTCTTCAGGGTCAAGATCATGGACGCGCAAACCTCTTTCTTCTTTTAGGACTCCAAATGCTGCGGTTACAAAGTTTTAAGGGATGGATGGACAGAAACGTCAAACAGCACTCTTATCTCTAAATTACTTTTTAATAGGGGGATGATTTAAAATGTAATGACGCAAAACGTAGCATTCCAAAGTGAAACATCATTTTAGCTTCATTATAGCTGAATGCAGCTGCCACCGTGCTCGCCACTGTCACTAATCAAGTGCAACGTTTCCACTGACTTTTAATGTCTCTGACCTCTTCTCTGATCCATCTTAGCCTCTTACACCTGTTGCCAAATTACAGATGGCTCGCTGGCTGTCAGCAGGTCACTAGACATTTCAGAAGATCTCGCTGTCCTGCTTGCACTCTCCTCTGCTCCGGACATCACAGACGCACGCTTCATTTTGGCTGTTTAACCATGGAACTGTGTGGTTTTCCATAATTTACCTTAAAGGGCAAATTTCCTTGTAAGGAGCTCCTTGTGAAACTGGCTTGAAATCATTATTTTGGTCCATAAACAACCTTATAAACCACATTCAATGGCAGTCTAGACACTGTAATGGCCTTGCATAAATATGTGGTGTTTCTGGGGTGTACAGCTTTCTACTGGCCAAGCTGGAGTTGTTCATTCTTCAAATTTGGTCAGGTCAATGAAATAACGATGTTGTGACGTGAGCAACATCTTGAAAAATGTCCATAACCACTTAATGTTGCACTTTATAATGACAGTATATTGTAATACTGGATCAGTTGTGTGATTAAGCCCAACGGCAGCCAACTTCCACCTTTTCCGCAAAAGATTTGCACAGAAGTAACTCATCCCTCTCTGTGAATAATGAACCCATTTGTGACAGTTTTAGCTTCATCGCATCACATTTCCAGCCGATTCTGCTTTTCTTTGATGATTCAAATGTTCTGAGAAAGAGTCGACACCAGAGAGCAAGGGATCCGTTTGATATTTTATTAAAAAGTAAAGAAGACACCAGTCAGTGGTCACGGCTAGCCCGTTTTCCTCCCCATTCGCCTATCACAAGGTTTACATATGGCAGTGATGTCTGTCTGACCTGGGGACACTCGTAAGCTCAACACAAAATAAAACAGGGAGAACTACGGTCTTCGTTCATAGCCTTTATTGGAAATTCTTTACATGTGAATCCTCTGAAAACCTGCCCGAACCCACCTTTAGAGACTATAAATATATATATAAAAAAGGAAGTGTAAAAGACTTTTGCAGTTCCTCCAAGAATAAAGAAAGCATTTACAGTCAGGTCTCATCTTGAGAAGGGCAGTCACTTTTTTTGCTTGTTGGTTGAAATGTCAAGCAATTATAAGAGTGATTGTAACGATTGCTGATCATGTCAGGAACAAAGCCGAATTAAAACAAAACAAAAAAAACTGAGGGGAATTAGTGGCAAAGTAAAATCAGTAAAGTCTCGATGATAACAGCACTAGAAAAACACAGGAGAACAGCACAGCACAGACAGAAGAGGGCAAACCAACCACTGCATATATATATATATATATATATAGATAGATATATATACACACACATTGCTGGCAACCTCACCAATAAACTACACAGAAACTTCTGCACGTTCAAAAGTGTTTGGAAAGGTTGTTTAGTGGGTGTTGTGTCTGATTTGAAGAGTTGCTGCAGCAGTTTTCCTGCCCTGTGTGACTTTAAAGTAAAGCAGCTTCGTGTTTACTCACAAAATTACTCCAAAACAGCCCAAATTTATCAGATCTATGAAGCTCCCACACAAAGCAGCGACAGCCGGGTGTTAAAACGGTGTCACTGAATTACCTGGGAACTGCTAGGAAACAGTTTTCAAAGTGCAGGAGTAGAGCGCCACCTGGTGACTCTGCTGGGAAACCTTCATGAGTCTCTGAGGAGCTGGTTTCACTTTTACTATATGTCACAAAAATCCATTTAAATGAACAACAAGGGGCGTTTAGGGGTTTGCTTACAAAATGCACAGGCGACTAATTCAACTATTTCTGCTGCGACAAATGTGTAAAAAGAAATATCTGACATGTTCTCTGTATTGACTAGGAGAGCCCCAGTTGAACCTTGCAATTTATTGGATGTGATTAAGATCAACTAACAAGTCTCATTTACAATACCAAATAAAATGTGCAAAAAATATCAAATATTCAAAATGCCCATTTTCTTAACAAACATCACATTTGTTGTTTTTAAACACTGTTTACAAATGTTTATGCACATAATTTCAATAAAGTGTGGTCCTGCAGCTGCTGGCATAATAGTTGCACTTTACACAAAAAGGAGTGCAAACTGATGGAGGATTGAGGTACCGGTTCTTTTAAAGTGGCAGGGCACTACAGAGGAGGAAGGCTGCTCAGCTCTACACCAAGAGTCGGGTCGCTGTTTTTGAAAACACCTTGGCACCGAGAGCTGAGGTGAAACTCATGTCTAGTTGTGTCTCGACCCGGCTTTTGACAAAACATCTGAGCTTAGGCTGGAAAGAAAAACTAGAACTAGTAAAATCCTATTATGTTTATCTATAAAGTTGCATTTGACCAAAAATATTCCTGGTGGCAAAATGCTTTGTACTAAGAGCGATTTTCAGGTGACAGGAAAAATACATATCGGCCATCAGCTTTGTTTTTTTTTTTGTTTTTTTGTGTGTTTTTTTTTTTAAGAAAGACTTTCTGAGTCTGCACATAGGCTTTCAGCTACATCGACACCATCTCTTTAACAAGAAGTTTAAGTCAGTGAAAACACGATGAGTTGTAACAGAGATGTGGATGGGACAGACGTTTTTTTTCAGTGAAGTGATGGCTGTGACAGACCTCTGATTACACTCCACGAGTGTTTGGGGAGAGTAAATGTAAAAACAAAGCAGTTCATGACAACATTTTAAACATTTTTAGTCAAATTAAACACTTGTGTGCGTGTGAGGTTGTCAACTTGGAACTGAAATTCAAATCAAAGAGTCTTAAGAGCTATAAGGACCTCTCCATTATCTCAAATGTCTCATTTTTCTTGGTTGAAAAAGAAAAAAAAGAAAAAAAAAAAACAACAAAAAAAAAACATCACCAATATTTAACATGTTACAAATATAAATCAGTTTTCTTTTGTCATTTTTCAAAATATGAACATAAATTCAATAACACAAAAAAAAAATGTCCTTCTGAGGATTAAGTCCCGCTGGCTGAGGGAGGAGGAGATGGAGGGCTCTTGATCATTTTTAGAAGAGCGGGACAGAAATTTTAAAGCAAAGAGAGAGACGACAAAACGAAACAAAACAAAAAAAGCACCCTGGTCTTCATGAGCGTTTTCGTCTCTTGGAATGTCGCTGGCTGGAGCGCTCGTCGTCACTGCTCGCCCCCCCGGCATCGTCCTGGCCCTCCCGCTGCCGAGTTCTCCGTGTGTCCCGCTCGCCGTCACTATCCTGCTCCCTGTAATCCTTCCTGCCTGAGGTGGCAGAGGTCCGCTTACTTCTCCTCCTGCCATCATCATCATCCTCCTCCTCCTCCTCCTCATCCTCCTGTTCTTCCTCACTCTCGCTCTCCTCGTCTCTCCGTGCCCGACCATTTCTGGTTTTCTTCCTGTTTGATTTGCCATTCTGCATCTTCTTCTTCGGTTCTTCTTCCTCCTCTTCCTGCTCCTCCTCCTCTTCATCTTCCTCTTCTTCCTCCTCCTCCTCTTCCTCAGATGTTGCAGCTTGGCTGATGCGTTTACGCGAGCGCCGGCGGAGGTAGCTGAGGCCAGGCAGCAGCTTCTGGAGCAGCTCGGTGAAGGACTGCTCCGTCTTGACCATACAGGAGAGCACGGTGCTGCCCTGCCGGTTGTACTCCTCCGCGTTGGAGAAGACCAGTTTTATGTCTTCCAGGAAGTCCTGGGCGTGCCGGTACGAGCCCTGGCTGCACTTTCCGAGCATCGTCTGGAAATCCATGGGCTGCGTGATGATGTCCAGGTAGTCCTCGGCCTCCTCCGAGGATACAGGCTCCCTGAGAGAGGAGCAGAGCATGAGATAAGGAAAATGTTGGAGACAAGGTCACAATAAATCTTAATATATTTAGGAGACCCAAAAGAGTTAGGATTAATAATCCTGCCATACTGACGTTTTTAGCCTAAATAGCAACAACCTGTTCACTCTAATCTTTCTGTGACTCTTTGACATATTGGTATTTGTGACATAGGGTTTAATAATAATAACAACAATAATAATAATAATAAATTAATATATTTGTCTCGTCCTGAAAGATAAGCAGTGTATTTGATCCTTTGAGTTGCTACAAATGAGACAAACAAATCACATATCAGGGCTGCAGACAGTAAACCTTTTACTTTGCTTCTGCTTCTCAGTAAAGAATCTGCCCAGTGCCATTTCAGATTTTTCACTAGTTGCACCAGTGACTGATACATAATAATCAATGTTTGATTTGGGTCTCTGCTGTTGCATACTGGAATAATTATAATTGCAATAATATTGGATTGTAAAAAAAATAATCCATGGGCCAGGTTTTGTGAAATACAAACCTTAACCACGTACACACTGAGGGATTGAATTGTTAAGACATAATAAATTAAGTCTCATCATCATCATCATCTTTGTTGTTATTAGGGCTCCAGCGACGAAGCTTCGCTGCGGGAGCTCTATTGTTTCTGTTCTCATTATTATTTTTATTATTTTTCTCTGGTAAAAAGTGTTTGTGCAGCAAAAACCGTAAGACCTTGAAACACCAAAATTGGCAGGTGGGTTGGAAATTCCACCCACTACTGAGGCACATAAAATGACACTCATTGACCTCAAGGTGGCGCTGTTATAAGTTTACGTTTTCTCAATTATCTCGAAAAAGGCTTAGAGTCAAAATTCTTTCATCATTTTAATCTCTCAAATCATCTACATCTGATCTTCTGCTCAAAAAATGTCAAATTTTGCAATTTTTCGCCATCTCGTCAGAAACTGCTGGGCCAATCATCCCAAAACTTAGTCAGGATCATTTACAGACTTTACTGATCTTAAATTGTTATAGAAATTTCGACACGTCAGTCTGTTTCAGTTATACATGCCAATCGTTTTTTGTCAAAATAGATACAAATGTAGTCATGTGAAATCCTCACTGAGGGTCACAAGCTACATCAAATGTTTTCTGAAAATGGATTTGTATACATAGTGATTAATTATTTTAAAGAAAATCAAGTTTCGCTTCTTGTCAATCAAATAAGAAACAAGCATCCAAATGCTCGCAATCTGCTTGGATCCCCATCGTTGCTGCTTGGGGCTATATTTATTATTATTACTGTATACGATAAAAAGAAATTGTGTAGCCACCCTCAGAAAGCTACAGCAGTAAGAGACCATTAGTGGAAGCCTACAGGTACAGGTACAGGTGGAGTGAACACTGGTGACGCAAGGAGATTTTATTGGCCAGAATAAATGTAACAAATGACTCAGAGTCAGATGATCTTTCAGCAAAAGGAGAAAAATATTTTAGTCCAGGAGTAGAACAGCAGTCAGTCAACTGCAGCAGCAGAGCAAATAACAGCTCTTTACTTTAAATAGTTTCAAAAATAAACTCGGCTTTAATTTTGTCACTTGTCAAAATTTTGAACGTGGTCATCTGCGTCGACTGTACATTCAAACATACAGTATGTTGTGTGCTCACCTGAAGGGCCAGCTGTAGCGGAATTTCATCAGTTTCTTCAGGATTTCCTCGCATCTCTCCAGCTCCAACGCCTGTCTGCGTACTCCTGATTGGGAACTCTGACGCACCTGCAGAAACCGCACACACAAGCTACAATTAGTACACACAGTAACAAAATCTAGTTGTTGTGAAATACAGATCTCTTGTTCGTGTATTCTTTAATTTTTCTAAGAAGCAAGTTGTGTTTGGGGTTTCTTACCAGTTCATCGATGTCTGCAGGGCTGTTGGGGCCGGTCCTCTGCTTGCTGCTAGAGGACGACTGTTTCTTAGATTTACTTTTTGAACTTTTCTGCCGAGAAGAAGACTGCTTATTTTTCTTCCTTGGTCTCACTGTAGAGAAAGGGCAAGGAAGTAGGGAGACAAGAAAAAAGTAGAAAGCAAGTTAAAAAAAACAAACAACTCCTGTAGAAAAACTGTTCAATTTTATTAACCAATCCTGACTTAACCGTGAGAGTCGTTAACATTTTGGATACGCTGAAATTCTGCTTGTGAGATCCAGGAAAAGTGCCACCGTGCACATACAAAGCAGACGGTCACACAATCACGCTACAAATGACAAAAATAATCACTTCTTAGATGAATTACAATCCTCTCTCGAACTATTAAGCATCAATGCACAAATCTTCGTCATCATTAAACTTGACGTGCGGGCCTGAACCGACAGACGGGATCATCCTGCCACATACTTTAAGTGAAGCCAGAGTGAGACATGGCTTCAAAGCAAGATCCAGACCTGCGCTGTGCTACATGACAACACACAGACAATAGAGACGGGGAGAGGACAGGGCCAGAAAGTCCCCGTCAGCATTCCTCTCATTCCCAAAACCTCAGCACCAAGGACCCATTTTCCAAAACAGTCTCACTTCTTAAAACCTTTATCTTTTTGGAAAATAAATTTTCAACAGGCTTGCAGATCTTTCAGTATTGCACTGCTGAACAAACTGTGAAACAAAAATAACTGAATCTCTGTGTGTGACAACGCTGCAGCTTATAATGTGTAGAGCACTTTGGTGATCTGTTGTGTATATTATGTGGAGGCGCCCTGTCGTTTTTTGTTGGTATCGTAGTTGTCGATGAATTTCTGAACGGACTAATAAATATCTATTATTGATGACACCGGGATTCAAATTTTGAGTTGGTCCCTATATTTTGTCAATAACCTGAAAAGGCTTTATGATTTCCTCTCACTGATACTCACAGCTGTGCCCCATGGCTTTGTAGTCATTCTCTTCCTCATCCTCTTCATCTTCCTCAGAGTCATCCTCTTCAGACTCCTCCTCGTCATCATCTTCTTCTGTGTCTTGGTTATAGTTCCTGCAGAAAAAGATGGCACATGAATGACTTGAGTGTTAATTTTGAGGTTGTTGGGGGGGGGGGGGGAGAAGTAACATGAACTCTAATGTTACCCGAGCAGCATCTTATATGGACGATGAAGAACAGTGACAAACCACAGTTACCTTGAACGGGAGCCACGTCTGGCCACAGTGGGCTGGCAGGCCGGGCACAACCACTCGCCGGCAGGTATGCGGTACAGCGCAGGTCGCAGGCAGAACAGGTGGAAGGCCTTGTTGCACTCGTCACAGAGGATAAGTTTCTCGTCATCACCTTGAAGAGATCAGAGCCAATCACAAGACTGAGCTAAAAGGAACAGTTTTAATGTTCTGGTCTTACTAAGAAATCACTCAGTATCCTAACTTTTCCTGCTCTTCACTCCCTGAAAACGTCAACAAATATCTCGCACAATTCTGTGTTGCTGTGCAAGTGTCCAGGATTTTATCTTCCATCTTATCACTACAGGTTCACCTGTTGGCCTGCGGAGCTGCCAGCGCTGTATGTAGACCTGCCTGACACTACTAGCCTGTCTTGCTTTGTGCCTGCTGCTGCCCCGTTTGGATCTGGGCCTAGACTCCATCAGCTGCAGCACAGATGGACGCTGCCTGAGCGCTAGACAGGGAGCAGAAGACTGGTTGGGTTGTGCGGCACCGATTCACTCAAACTGTGGTCAAATGCTGACATATAAAAATGTCAGCATGCCGTTTTCAGTTATATACACCAGTTGTGGTGTGTAGTTTTATTGAGATGGTTTATTACATATTAGGTATGTAATATCCAGTCGGAAAACGAAAACCATGTTGCAACAGAAATCTTCCTGATGTCATGATGCTCTGATTGGTTGCAAATGACCTGTAACGCACGTTTTATTAACCCTTTTGTAAGACTAGATGACCGAGACAGAGGTCGACATTTGTAACATTCCGTACCTTTCCTGCGACAGACTTTGCAGCGGGCGTTCTCTGCAGACATGTCCCACTTTATGCAAGCGTCCAACATTCCCAGCAGCACATGCATGCGGGAAAAGGTCTGGGCCTCTCGGATAGCCGTCTTCCACTTCTCTACCGCCGTTGCTACCTAAAAGGAAAAGTTCAATGTATCATTTTTAAGAGATTAGTCTGAGGACTGGAGGCTACTGGAGCTTTTTTATGGATCGTGTCACTTATGAAACACATACTTAAAACAGAGCCAGAACACTAACTCCATTTTCTTACCTTGGCCTCCTCCGCCAGCCTCTTCTCCTCATCAACCTCTTCAGCTTTGCTGCTTTCTTCTGCTCCTTGCTTTTTCTTCTTTTTCTGTTTTGGAGCCATGAATCCCTGCAGGAACTTTTTGATTACACAGGCCTGAATGGTGATGATGCACTCTCCAAACTCTTTCAAGCTCTCCTTTTCTTTCAACTATATTGAGGGGATGAAACAAACAAACGGTTATGAATTATAACTACAACATTTCATGCGCAGTGCAAACACACATGAGCCATCAAATCAATGACAAAATTTTATGAAACATCAGCTATTTCACTAAACAATGACAGACAAAATCCAGGTTTCAATCACCTATTTTACTGACAGACTAGTCTACGTAACCAAAATACCAAATCATTTTAAATCAAATCTATGCTTCATGTGTACAACCTTGAAAAGGATACATACATCAGGTGTTGATAGAAAGTTGCACATGATCACTCAACCAAAACATAAAGACATTTCTCAGTGGCTTCATGTTCTACATTGATCTTCACTGAAGACTAACATCATATATTTCAGACAAACCCATCACCTGATCTTCGATGTCGACATTGTCATCCAGGTATCCCAGGCCTCCCTTCTGGAGTCGCGAGGCTACTTCCTGAATATCACTGCGCAGGTATTTGAGCAGCTCTGCGTAGCCATCACAGGTCCTGAGGCCCATTTTGCCCTTACGGGTCAGATGGATGGAGTGGAGGATGTCCTGGTACCTGAAACAGGGAAGGAACAGCTTTGTCTTCAGCTTTATATTCACTCCGTCACTGCTGCTGCCTTTGTAAAAACAATATTGTCTATTCTAGATGGGAGACTTTGTGCTGCTGTTCTTGTCAATGTTAAACCAACATTTCAGATGCTTTGTATTCAATTTATTTTCAATCTAATCTTTTCTCCATCCTAATACAAGTTTATCACTTAAGTTCCAATACAACAAATGCCAATTTCAAAATAAAGGCTTTTCTGTTTTAACAGGAAACAGAAAGATTAAGTTTTAAACATCTGTTGAATCACTTCAACAGATCTATGACAGCTGGTAAAACTGGACTATGCTTCAGCAGTTCAGTAGGAATGGATGGTTTCATGCTTGTTAAACTAATTATAGTGAGAGTGCATTCACCTGCTTTGTATCTTTGTCTTCAGTTCACTCTCTCTAACCCCCTGAGGATGAAGACTTTCCAGCAGTTCATCCAGCTCAGCTGGGTTGTCACATATGAACCTGTATTCAGAAGTAGGACAGTTAGTAAGCAGAGGAGACTGTAAAAGAAAAGCATGGAATTAATCAAATGAAAAAGAAGACGACAGACAAAGAAAGACAGAATCTCTTACCAGAGGTTCTGTCCCTGTTTGGGAACTGTAGTTTCTATACAGACATCTGCTGCTGCTCCCTGCTGGGCGCCTTCACTAATAGCACCGTCTACACTTCCATCATCCTTTTCAGCTCCTACAACACAGACCATAATTAACCATCTCAAGAATTAAATATGTACATTTTAATGACTAAAAAGCTGAAAAAAAAAGCGTCAAAACATAAATTACTTTTTATGTGTTGACACACAAGACTGCCAACCAAGAAAAACTACACAGACACCAATATTTGAGTTTTAAAAACATCTGTAACAACATCAGCCAATGATCAATTTCACATAAAAACATAAAAATTTCATAAAACTTGATAACTTAAAACTTAAAGTACTGTACCTTGTGAATCTTGAGTAGCAGCCGGCTCACCGTCCTCCTCCTCCTCCACCGCCGTCGCCACCGCTGGTGCCTCAGGCTCAGCTGGTTTTTCCTCAGGCGGAGGGGTGAAGCTGTAGTCGATGCTTTCATGCACCCAGCCTTTCTCAATGTACAGACCGGGAACCACATCAGAGAAAAGCCAGTATCTGGACAAAATCATAGAGCAACACATGGTTGTGATTGGCTAAATGTATTTAAGTTATTCTATTTATTAATTAAATAGGACATTTCAGCCAGGGGTCCTCATCAGTTGGCCGGTGGAAATAATGTCAGGTTCCCCGTTTGTGTGCAGCACTAACCTGTTATGATTTCTGTCTGTACCCAGTGGCGTCCTGCGCATCACAAGTCTGGCTTTGGTTATACCATCCTGAAAGTTCCTCTCTGCAGCAGCCCTCTGTTTACGCATGCGCTCCTCCTCAGCCTCCTTCTCCATGCGCTCTTCAGTGAGATAACAAAAAAATAAGAGTGAGGTATACCAACTTAAAAAATATCTGACTTTTCTCTGAATGAGAAACTACTACATGTATGAGTGCAACAAAGCTGCCAGTTAAACACTTTTCAAAAAAATCATACATTTTTATATTTGGGGGGAAAAAGGCATACTTTGAAATATTCTGAAATAACTGTTCCACTTCCTGCTATGAACTTTACCTTTGTTCTGTCTGTCCATCTCCTCCTTCTCCTTCTTGGCTTGCATGGCCATCAGCCGCCGGCTCTTCACTGAGCTGATCATGTCCTCTGGCTCCGGCTCCGGCTCCACCTTTACTTCCTTTTTGCTCTCCTTCTTAGCTCCCCCATCTTTTTTCTTCTCCCCTTTGAGTGCATAAAAAAAAGCCAGAAAAACAATAAGAAATTATGTTTTGTTATCAACTTGTAACTGTATTTACATTTTGGGGGCATTGATAAAAAAAAGACTAATGAAAAACTAAAGAAACTGAAGATTTTCTTTTAAAAATGGATAATAAAAGCATATTCATATTTAATGCAGAAATAAGTTGTATTGATGTTTTGTGGGTATTATATAACCTTTACACTTCTAGTATGAAATCTTAATATTTGATTCACTACTACAGGCAGAGCTCTCTTATAATTCTTGCCTACCTTTGACCTCCATCTCCTTTTGCTTCTTCCTCTCAGCCTTCTTGCGGTCGTTGACCTCTTTGAGCATTGCCAGACGCTCTTTCCACAGCTCGGCCGATCGCTGCTGCATTGAATCGACGTGGTCTTCTACTGAGTAGGTCATGAGGATGCGGTGGCACAGCGCCACCAGCAGGTTGACCTTCTCCTCGGGGCTAAGTTCAAACACTTCAACTGTCTCGAGCTTCTCCAGGAATTCACTTGTCACCACGTCATCAAAGCCACCCAATGCACCAGCGTCCTCTGATCCCTGGCCGCTCTCCTCACCGTGAGCGTCACATGGCCGCAGACACAACCGAGCCAGCTCCGACACTGAGTGCATGGTGAGGGGGATCTCGGATAAGGGCATGTCGAGCTCACTGTAGCCTTCTGCCAGCTCGTCCTGCAACAGCGTCTGGAGCAGCACCACCAGCACGCGGTTCAGGTAGAGGAAGCCTGAGCGTTCCCCAGCCAGTGCTTCCATCAGCGCTACTGCTGTGATGGGATACTGGTCATCTGGCATCAGCAGCCCAGCATAGGCGTTAAGGAAGTCCACAACCATAGCCACATCGCCAAATAGGGTGTTGGGCAACCCCTCGGGCATGTCTACGAGCTTGAATGTGGGCAGGGTCTTGCCACCTTCGATCTCCTGGTCCTCGTATCTGCGTGATTGTTCTCGACGGACCAGCATCTCCTTCTCGCGCCTCTCCTTGGCTTTTTCTCGCAGTTTCTCTTTGAGTTCCTCACGCTTCTTCTTCATCTCTTCCTGCCTTTCCTCTTCACTCATGGCTGCCCATCGCTTTTTTTGCTCCAGCAGCTCCCAGCGTTTCTGCACCAGTTCCTTGAGCTCCTCGGGTAGTCTGCCCCGGTCATCTGGCGACAAGGTCTTTGCAGCCTTTGAGATGAGGGAGGAAAGCGAGTTCTTTTTATCCTCTTTGCCCTTGTTCTCCTTATAGTAACGAAGGAGGTGGAGAGCCATAGGGTGCAATGGTTTCCCCAGCTTAGGTGTACCCATGCCAGTACTACGGGCTCGCTTCTTAGGGCTGCCAGCAGGGGTGCTCTTAGCCAGATGCAGCAGAGTCATCTGCTTCATCTTTGGTGTTTTGGCACCAGCTTTCCCATCCTTTTTAGAAGCTTTGAGGACGTTGAGCTTCTTATCACCGCTCTTTCCAGTTTTCTTTCCTTCTTTCTTTTCCCCGGATTTTCTGCCTGATTTTGGAGTGGATGGAGTCGAGCTTTTCCCTTCTCCTTTTTTAGGAGTTCCCGAGTTCTTTACCTTGAGTGGGGAACCATTCATTTTAATTTTCTGGAAAAGACAGACAACATGGGCTAATTTAAGCAAAGCTTTAATTTTTAGGGGATACCCCATAAGCATTAGGTTAAGTCTTTAACCAAGTCTTCATGTGAATATACAAACCAGCTAACCTGCATGTGGCCCCAGATGGTAGGACTAAGGGGCATCCCCAGAGCGTCTTTCTTCTTCTTCCTTTTCTTCTCTCCCTTCTCATTTCCTGAATCCTCTCCAGGTGTGTCAGGGGTCTTCAGCTTCTTGCTAGGTTTACCCTCAGGGGATGTCAAGCTCTTGCGCTTTGCTGAGGGATTCTCCGCTAAAAACTTCAGACAAACATAAGAGTGTGAGCAAAGAACAAGCAATATTTTTTTAAATCAAATAATATGCAGAAAATGACCATGAGTAAATTACCTTGTGCGGATCAAGAAGAAAGTCACTGAATTTACTGGGCAGATTAAACTTTTTCACCAGTTCATCTTCGACCACCCAGGGGGCACTCTCTCCCATGCCCAGCCTCAGAGCGTAGTGCCTGATGAAGTAGCGCATGATCTCCTTTGTTGGAGGGCGCTCCGTTCTGTAAAGACTGTCCACTGGGACATCACTGATCACCTGCAACAGAAGTCAGAAAGATTCAATGTCATTTTCTTTTTTTAAAATTAAATGAAAGTCTACATGAATCTTAACGGATCATGAACCCCATGTGGCATTTTAAAAGACCAGTTACAGACAAACAAATAATCATCACACAGAAAAGTAATAGACTGTCATGGGTTACAAGACAAGACTAAATCTTATCTGGGACCAGCAAAGAAAAGTTTGGACTTTTTTTGATTTGTGACAACAGGATACCTTATCCTCATTGATGAGCTTCACGTCATATTTATGGGGAAGGAATTTGGGCATCGCCCATCTCTTCCTCTCTTCCTTCATGGCAGTGGGAAGTTTCCTTGGTGAACGTCGTGCTCTGTCGCCTGATAAGAAGCAAAATATTATACAAACATTTTTAAAGAGATTTTACTCAAACATTCAGAAAACAGCTGGCAAAAAAGTTAAAAGGTAAGCAAAAACACATGTAAAAACATCAACACTTTAGGTCATTTTCCAAAGATCATAACGTCCCACATTCTTAACTTCATAAAACACTACTAGCTGTGAACTTCAAAAAATACAAAGTAACATATTTCTACAGTAAGTCTGTTTTTTGTCAATGCTGCGCAACTACATTTTTAATGTGCTTGGTTGTTAAAGTTTGCACTCACTGAGACTCTCCCTCCTGTTCTCCTCCTCACGGGGAGGAGGTTCCTTCCTCTGGTTCTCCTGACTTGCGTTCTCCTTGTCACTGGATGGAGAGTCACAGGCACCTTCAAGCTTCTTCTCCCCTGTCTCACCCTCTGAGTTTTCTAGGGGATGAATCTTTACCACCTTTGCTCGTAAACTTTTGTCCTTCCCCACCTGAATTGAAAAAAGTGTTGAGAGCACAAATGGTCAACAATAAATCACCATCATGAGCTTCATAAACAATGTTACAAAACAACCAACCTATGAGACAAGTTTACAGATTTAAAAGTCAAACTGACCAGGAAGTCACATTCTTCACCAACAGCGTACTTGGTGAGGATTTCCACCCATGCCATTTCAACCAGTTTGTCTAAAGACACTGTGTTGTGGTGGACCATCTCCAGGATCGGCTTCTCGAACCACTGAGGATATTCCTCCTGAAGCCTGCATACAGAAAATGGTCAATCATTTCTACAAAAAAAGTTTTAACAATAGAAATGTATTTTGTGTGTGTGTAATATAAACTTGTTTGTTTCATGCAACCCCGTCAAACTTTGTTCAATAGAAAGTGAAACACAGCCTTTACAAACATGCTCAGCAACCAAGGCCACTGCCACGTCAGACATAAATTAATCATGGGTGCGGTGCAATCTATTCATCACGTGAGTTCTTTCACATTGTTTGGATTTCTTTGATGCTCCAGATTTCCTCTAACACTGCAATCATCACAGGGACCAGAGCATTACATAACAGGGCAAAAAAAGGGCAAGACTGGCCAGCAGGGGGAGTAAAAATCTGTTGGCTAATTAGACGAGAGCTTAAATACAGCTTGTGACCCTGAGTGACTTGAGCTCTGGGCAGCTGAGCATTGCTCTGTCTTTGCTGTGACATCTCTCTTGGCTACACATGGAGTTTGATCCACATTCCTCTCTCTGACAGGGCATATACATGCAGTGTATGCACACCTGGTTGGTGATAAGTGTATTGTCGACAGTGGGGAAAGATTATCAGTTGAACTACTAATCGTTTTACTGTTTTTTTTCCATTTCACAGATCACAATAAAGGAACCTTTACCAGGACATTGCAGATTCAAGAATGACTCAATCACACACCCTCTAAATAGAATGAGAGGAGGAGCACCAGATTTATCCAATCATAGCAAAGCAGCAAGCCTTGTGACCTTCACTGGAAGAGTATGGCTCTTTTGTGATACTACTGAGCTACTGTAAGAGAAGCTAATCTGCAATTAGAACGAAGTGTTCTTTTGTGTAAGTGCATCTAAATAACCAGCAGGAGTATAAATATCAGAGATGAATGAGAGCCAAAGTTTTGCTGGACATGCAAATCGACGCCATCCACTTCACTGTAACTGTATATTACTCACACATACACAGTTTCATTATGAAATTTACAGCCTATGCAAAGTCTAGATAGTCTGTACACTTTAAACTATAATCAGCAGAGTCGGGGAGTGGCTCTTATTTCACAAGCTGGATGGAAACATGACTATAAAACACAAACTCTGGATTTAATACTAACAGTTCGGTGACTTCTTGTTCCTCCTCCCATGCTTCTTTGTGCGTCAGCTGGTTGCTCCCGGTGCTCTTGCATGTCCAGATGCGCTCACCATACCTCTGCAAGCGTGCCTCATACTCTCTGTAGACATTTTGTCAAGGAAGTTACAATATACATGTGAAAACAACATATATCCCCCTTGCTGAGCTATTTGCTTAACAATCACGGACAAGCCACCCATGTTCCATTGTTAACCAATTAGTGTCACTGATGTCAGTGTGTTATAAAGAGACTGAGGCCAGGGGGCACCCACCATTCACAAACACTATCTCCATTACAAAAACTTCATGCATAGTTATACAATACTAAACAACAAAAAGGTGAGAAGATTATGTAATGAACAATGCAAAATAGGAAAAGGTTAGGGAGCTGTGAGAGAATAATGATGATCCACCAATGCTGGGAAAAAAAGTACTGACAACATTAAATGACTAGAAGTTCTCTGTAAAAAAAAAAAAAAAAAAACGAAAAAAAAAAGAGTCAACAATCCTATGGGTAGTTGATGGGAGTTTGGCTGAGCCACCTCTGATGAACATAAAAGCATAAAATGAAGTGAACACGATTGCAATTTCTAAAAGTGAATGTAGATGAGTGTGAAAAAGTACACAGAGGCCTGTACTTTACATACTGTAGCTGTTTTTAAAAAGGAAGTTAAGAAATAGACACTAAGTCATACTAACAACAAATCTGTACCACAACAGGAACCCCGATGTAAATACCATTTATAATAACAGCTTAGGAACACATAAAAATGTCTTTAAATGGCCACTTTTACCACTACGTGTGTCTCATCATGTAGTCATAACTGGCTCCATACTCTAGCTGACAGTTGCGGACCTCTGACGTTTAATGTTTTCATAGAAACGCCTAAACAAGAAGGTAAAGTTACCTAACTATTACACAAGAATCAACCCATCCTATCTACCCAGAAAAAATACTGTGTTGAATCAGCAATTAGTCGTGTCTGTTGTCCACCTCGTCAACTCCGACGTTGATAGCTGACTGTATCCAGCCGGTGAAGCAGACGACGGGCTATTGTGACATAATGGGACAACTAATGTTAGTTAGCAGCCTGCTAGCAGCTGACAGCGGGGCCGTAAAGGCTGAAAGTGAAATGACGGCTTTTAGCAGCTCTCTACGTTTCACTGAGCGTGATAATTGTGCTATGTGCCACACAAATTCACATTTTCAGCTAGCTAACTGAAATAGCCAGCTAGCTACAAAGAGCGGTGTCAATATAATGAGCTAGCAAGCCTGTCATCCAGGGTAAAACTGTGCACATGCGGGGAAACACCAAATCCAGAAAATGTCGGGTAACATCAAATAGTTAGCGTTAGCCAGCTAATTTCTGTGCATAGGACTGAAAGGGTGAAGCAAGGTAGACAAATACATATACATCAGCAGACACTGAGCATCAGCATCATGTTTTTAAAGGATACTCTTTGTTCCTGAAGGCCTCCTTGGTGTGCTCGATGATGTACACCTCCTCTCCCGGGCCTGGCGGCTCGGCTAGCGGCTTAGCTAGTGGGTAAGGTTTCCGGCCCAGAAGCGGTGCCATTGCAAACTCCACAAATGGCACTGGTGCCAAAAGATATAATCAGATCTTCTAGCGACAAACTAGCACAATAATATATAAAAGTATGTCCTTCGCATGTATCCAAAGTGCAACGAAATAATCAGCCTAACGATAGCACGTATCACGTTACCGCCGGCAGGCCCGGCGCTCAACGTGGAGCAGCTAGCGGAGCAGCTAGCCGAGGCAAAACAATAACAGAGCGCTTCTTGCCTCCCGCCTCACCGCAGCCGTCTCCTCTCCTGTAGCAGCGGCGTCATGTTGGGGTTTATACACAGTGTCTTGAGATACAAAACAGGTTGATAGACGATAGTTGGTAAACTTTTAGCTCCTCCGGATGAACGTGAAAGGATTCAAACCGCACCGAAATCAAACTCGCAGCCGAAGCAGGAGATGTCTGGCGCGCTGTGCAACTCCCAAAGTCTTTGCAAACTAGGCCTGTTCTCGCGTAAGTAATTGTCTTTGTTGCATTTTCATACTGTCGGAGCTTCTTCGTATCAGGTAACAACGCTAACAACTCTCGCGAAACAGTAACCGGGATCAATCAAGAGGTTAATTCCTTGTCGAAATGGCGGGAGTTTTTAGTCCACCGGCACAATTCCGTCCACCCTCAGAACTCCGTTTCCCCGGCAGCAAGCAGCGTCGCACACACGGTCCGCCCCCTCTCGACGCTCATTGGCTCCCTCAGTGAAGCGCCCTCATCGAATTTATATAACGCAACCTCTCATTGGCTGACATGGCCTGTCTATTGTCAATCTGGGACAGCCCCATTCAAATTTCCACGCCCACTCGATAATATAAATTAGCGGTCAGCTGATGACAATAAAGATTATATGATCCATTTAACTCGTTAAATACTAAAAACATATTGCAATTTTTAGATCTTATGTTCGTTGAGACTGAAGTAGGCTTTATTTATCTATGAATTATTACATCACCCATTGTCTGAGCTCCGTTTTGAATAGGTCTGATTAGACAATAGGACAACCTATGTATAGGCCTGCCTTCATTATATCACAGTCAGAATCTGTTTATTAGCCAGTACGCAGCATACAAAGAATTTGTCTTGGCGTTTGCTCCCACAAACACAACATAGAAGAAAATATAACAAAAGTAAGGTGATACTAATAATAATGTAATAAACAAAGTAGTACTAAAATCAAATGACAAATTTAAAATCTATTTACAGAATTGAATAGTACTAGTTTTGAAATGAGATATAAAACTTGAAATGAATATTGATTGTACAAAGGGAACATGGACTGCGCTACGGGCCAAGAAATGGTGACATGCAAAAATTAAATGTAACATGATATGTAGAGTGATTTGCCTCAAGATATTATGGTGAAGAATAGATTCCCAACAATGCAGCATCACTGAATTGAAATGGAAAATAGCATTTATTATGATTTACAAAACATCTTCAGTTATAAACATGGGCAAATTATATTATAAATATAAAAAAAAGGATTTTATTCTTGCATGTGATAAGCTAAAACAAGATCTGTTCCAGAAAGGGCATCCAATTTATATATAATGGCACATCTAAACATTCATCTGCATAAAGCTATACATTTAACACCTTTTCAAAATGTTCTGTAAAACTAAAAAAAAAAAATGATAGGATTTGGAAACATGCATTTAACAAACAAAGATCTAGCAGTAAGTGCTTCTTTTTGTCATTTGCAGAAATGTAATGAGTAATATTTGCGTATTTAAGACAAGAGAATCTTAGAATAATTTTGAAAGCTTAGCTAATTTGACAACAACTGAGGACAAGTTCTGTGTGCATTTTGAGAAAGCAATTATAAATAAGCTATCTCAGTACAGCATTTTCTCCTGTGCAAATCTTCTTTAAAGGAGGAGCTCCTGATTCATCCAGTTCTTCCTGTTGAATGAGAATAAACATAATTAGACATGTTACATACAGTAAATATTAGCATGGTTAGTTTTAATTAACATCAATTATACTTCATGTACCTGAGACAAATATGATTTAATTTATATTTAATGAAGGAAAGTGCTGTAGTCTTTCTTTAAATCATTTTCAGAAAGTGAACCTGTATGTCTGGGGTGCTCCGTCTGGCAGCTCCTGATGAAAGAAGGTCCTCCTTGATCAGAGTAGGAGGCTCATCGGCCCCTTCCTGTCCAGAGTGAACTGGTTCTGCATTCACAGGGGAATCATGGCATTATATTACATTATATTCTCATTAATTCAGCTTAGACAGTGAGGGAATACAGAAAACATTGATAAAAATACGTAAATTAGTTTGTTTTTATTGTTTATAACCATTACTATCAATTAAATACAGCAAATTGAGTGAATAAATTGTTAAAATCAGGTTTTATTTGTTGGCTTCATTGGTGATTACAGCTGTGACTCCCTGATTTCAAACTCTAGAAGTAATAACATTATGTGCACTAACATCTATTGTGTGTACTTCTTTAAATTCACAGAAATAATGTGGTGCATTGAGTTAAAAGATGCTTGACAGACGCATCAACATACCATCCACACTCTCCTGGCCTAGCATTGGTGGCTGAGAGTCTTCAGTTCGGAGGCTCGAGGTATGCGGAGGGCTGACCTGCTGCGAGCTGGAGGTGCTGCTGCTGTTATCCATCTTGGGCTGGTAAACGTCCGACAGAAAGCTCTGGTTGCTGTTTTCATCTGAAGCGGAGAGCATAGGAGGTCTACTGAACATCAGGTGACAGCTTCAACTCTTGCATGAGTTTGGAGATGTGATATTGTGTCTTTTAGCTTCTTGACATACTGTATGTACATCATTATGCGTACAGTGGTTCCAGTATTTTCACCAAGTAATCTTACCTTTGAAAATATTTAAAAACAGCCACAAGACCAGTGGTGGAAAGTAACTCAGTACTTTTACTCAAGTACTGTACTTAAGTATAATTTTGAGGTACTTGTACTTTACTTGAGTATCTCTATTTTATGCTACTTTATACTTCCATTCCACTACATTTCAGTGGAAATTTTGTACTTTCTACTCCACTATATTTATTTGACAGCTTTAGTTACTTTTCAGTTGAAGATTTGACACAGTGGATAATATAACAAGCTTTTAAAATACAACACATTGTTAAAGATGAAACCAGTGGTTTCCAACCTTTTTGGCTTTTGACATCTTACAAGAAGCAGTGTGTACTCTAGGTCCAAAACTGAAAACAGATTTGTGTATCAGAACTTTGTTTTTTCTTCTTTCCTCCTCCATTAATCATCTAACAACCCCTTAGATTTATCTGGTGAACCTTTGGAGGGGCCCGGCCCCTAGGTTGAGAACCACTGGACTAAACTAGCTAACTGTATATAAAGTAGTTGAAACTAGCTCCACCTCCAGCAGCTACAACAGTAACATGCTGCTTACACACTGATGCTTCAGTGTTAATAATGTAATATCATATATAATAATACATCAGGGACTTTTACTTGTAATGGAGTATTTTTACATTGCCGTATTAGTACTTTTACTGAAGTAAAGGATCTGAATACTTCTTCCACCACTGCACATGACTCACCAGTGAAATCCAGTAAGGAGTTAGTGTTTTCCAGCACGACATCTTTTAGTCCTCTGACATCTCCACCTGTGGATTTGGTGCGATATATCTGATAACAGAGAGTGGATTCTCAAATTAGACTACTTATTTTTTTTATAAACCAGGTAGATTCATAAAAATCTGTACATGACAGAGACCCCCACCTGCTTTGTTTCTGTCACTGGCACCCACTTGAATATGCGCAAGGATGTGTCCCCAACTGTCACCCATTTCTTCTCCCTGGGGATGAAATGAGTTTGACTAATTTTAGACAGGAGCTCAGTTTAGGTGTAACACTATATAATCTGCTTTAATCTGTATCATGACATCCAGTATACATGCTTATGTTTTCTCTGTCCTCAGCAGATATGGCAGCTAATCAGATATCCTACACTGCTCACTTATACCGCTGTGTACATGACATGAGCATTTAAAGATGATGAGAAAAGGTCGCACGGTGTTAATTAATTGTCATTATGTTGAGACTACAGGGCTGTCGTGTGATATGTAGCGCTCAGCATGTGAGGCTGTGGCCATATTGACAGCTCTCGGCGGAAAAACTCAGCTAGCCCCGCCTCTTCTGTCAAACGGGAGCGCTGATTGGTCAGCACCTCCGTCAATCATCTAACTTTTCCGACTGAAGTTTGTTGAGCGACGCAGCAGATATCAGCCCGCGGTGTACTAACACATTTCCCTCCATATTGTCACCCACACAGCTTACATACCATTTGCGCACTTTCTCGATGGCCGCCAGGACCTTTTTAATGTCATCTTTAGCCCGACTTCGGGTCTCAGCGCGGCCTGATCGTCCCGACATCTTGATGCTGTTATGATTCATCTACAGATGCATCCGAAAACTTCCAAGACCAAGCCCCAGTTCTCAGTTACAGTGGTAATCTCGCGAGATTTTATAATGTCTGGGGTTTTTTTCTATTTCAAGGTTCACCCTCCTTTATCTGCTCATACTGTAGGTACTGTAATGCTAGGATGAATACATTTGGTGTCTTTAATGATGTATTTTTTGATTATATGTTTATTTATCTGAGTTGACATAGTTGGAAATTTCTGTTGACAGTATACTGTACAGTCTACTCAAGTTGCTACTTCATTTTTGAGGCTGCTCTATACTTTCACCCACTACAATTCAGAAGGAAATATTGTACTTTTTACTCCATTACATTAAGCCTGTTTGACACGTGTAGTATTCAGATTAAAGGATGGGTTCACATTGTTTCAAGTCTGTCTTAAAACAACAATCAGGTGCCCAAATGATTATTAGAAGATTCCTTCATAACACACTTACAATGTAAGTGATGGGGGACAAAATCCACAAGGCCCCTCCTGTATGAAAATGTATTTAAAAGTTTATCTGAAGCTTTAGCCGCCCAAATGAGTCAAATCATGCAGATATCTTTCAACGTTACAGTCTTTTTAGTGTCAAAGTCCATATTTGTTACTATACTTCCACCACGGCTCAACAAGGAAACACTGTCCACTGAGAAACACTGAGGAAACACAAAGAGGGAATTTGATGCTAAAAGACTGTAAATGTGGCAGATATCCATTTGATATGACTAACTCAGACTGCTGAAGTCTCATATAAGCTTCAGATAAACTTTTAAATCATTTTTTGCGCAAGATGACTGTGGACCCCATCATTTAACATTGAAAGCACATTTAAAGGGGAAGTCAATATGAACAGGAGGAATGATTACAGCAAGGAAAACCTCTTTCAGTGTTCATATGGACACCTTTAAGACAGACATGAAAAAATGTGACCCTGTCCTTTAATGTTTTTACATAAACGTTTAAAATACAATGCATGAAAAATTAAACCTGTTGTTTCCAAACTTTTTGACTTGTGGCCACATACAACAAAGCAGTGTCTGATTTAAAAAATATATATTTTCAACCTTTATTTTACCAGGAAAACCTCATTGAGATCAAAAATCTCTTTTGCAAGAATGTCCTGGCCAAGAAAGGCAGCAACATAAAGTTTCACCAACATAAAAACAAGTAATGCAGACAGACCTATTGTTAGTCATTATAAAATAATAATATCATGAATAAAATTACATTAAAAGAGAAAATAAAAATACAACCTTGATACTTGAATTGGACAGAGAAACAGCAGCAAAGTGAGGCATTTAAAACCTCCCAGCAGGCCCACTGACACTATTTTGGGGCCTTGTCACGTTTCAGATGTGTATGAGTCGTTAGTAGTTCCACTTAAGTCTGATTTCCCCTTTTCACTTCTCAGGTTGCTTCACTTTTCATAATTGAAAAAGGTCAAACACATCACAAATATAAAGATTAGAGAATATTCCAAAAAACAGATACAGATTTGTGTCACAAAACATTGTTTCTTCTGTTTCTTTCCTCCCCCATTAATCATCTGAAGATGTGAGCCTTTGGAGGGACCTGGACCTCTAGGTTGGGAACCACTGGACAGAACTACATAAGTGTATATAAGGTACGTAAACTGGGCAACACATTGATCAGCTAAAATGCTGCACATCATTAGCCTATTAACATTCTAACACTGTAATGTATGACAATATTTCAGTCACAGCAGATACTTTTTAAAGAATAAGCATTACCTTTGATACATCTAGTGAATAATATTGCTGTATGTTAGTTAAAAATAGTTAAATAAATAATTAAAAGAGTTAAATGCAGGAGTTTTACTTGTAATGGAGCATTTTTACAGTGTGGTGTTGGTACCTACTAAAGCACTTCCTCCACCACTTATTTTATCTCTGTGATTGTGACTGTGCCATCCAGAGATAATTTTCACAACCTGGCAACCTGAAATGCTTTCTTAATAGTGGCTAATAAGTGATTCATAAAGAACTGGTAATCATTATTCATTAACCATTAATAAAGCCATTGGTTACAATTTTTAAATATTGCATAAAAAGTGCCATCTGAAGTTGTTTAAGTGTGATTAATATTTTATATTTTATGCACTGGAATGAAAACTTCAGGTTTGTCTCCCTGCTTTTCTATTTCTTTGTATTAATGAAATTTTTCTTTACTACTGTGTGTATTTAAACAACAGCTTGGTTAAATGTACACCAGTTATGCTTGCTGGTTCCCATGTTTGACCAGCTGAGGGTAGCCTTGAGCTATGCAGCCATGCAGAGCAAACAAGGCTCCTCCTGTATCGGAGCTACTTCTGACTCATGTAACACCTGAAAAAGGAAATGAAAACCTATCATGTTTCTTTTTTTGTGATCAAATTTTTATCGCTCTTACTCCGTCCTTTTAACATACACACTATGTAGATGTAGTAACATAATAGTGATAGTATAATTGATTGTAATAGTATAATAATATAACCACATATATCAACATATAGTGTATATTGTGTGCCCCACATTTTTCCTGTCAAACCAGCAAATTCGATACATTGTTGTTTGGTTGATAATGACAAGAAAGAAACATTACATTACAAACATTAAATAGTAATAATTTGGGGCGACAAGGTATTTCTAAGTAAGTGAGACAGAGTGGAAACTGTGCAAAATGTCTAGAACAACGTAGTCATTCATACAAAAATCTGTGCGAAGAGGACAGGAAGTAAATCTCATATGGATGTTTTCTGGGGGTTGAATAAATTAAATGTATCATTTCCTATATCAGAGTTTTTTGTAAGTATTGTTCTGCCAGCCACCATTTGCCTCTTTGTGCAGACTGGGTGTCTTTAATCCTCCCAAACTTTACCCCTGTTTTTTTATATACATATATATATATTTATATTTGTTGCTTTGGGTAACTTCCTGACACTTATTTCACCTGCGCCAAAGTTTCTCTCTCAGCTTTACATGACATGAAACATCTTTCTCAGGCCAGACTTACGTTAGACTTCACATTCAAAAATGAGAGGATCAGCCTTGTGTTTGTTGAAGCCACTTCTACAACCCAGTGTTTGCCATCTTCTTCACTGACACCGGTAGGTTTTTTTTTTTTACTAATCTTGGCTTCTCTCTCTCTTTTTTTTTATTGAAACAAGTACACAAGTTTACAACACCTTGCATATAAAACTTGTGTCTACAAACATGCCAGCGGGACTAAAAGTTGTAATAAAAATAGAAATAGTTGGCTTTTTTTGTTTGTACGTTCAGATATTGAAGAAATGTATTGTTAGATATGGACAGTCAGCTCTGAAAAGAATTTGGATTTGTGAATATAAAATTTGGTTAAAAATATTAAACAAATTATTTATTAATTCCTGTCATATTCACTTTCACTTCTCTCCATATTAACTCTCTGTAGTGATCACCTGTGCAAACAAGGAAATGGTCAATAAAAGGAGTGGACAACAAAGGACATAAAGTACATGTGAGAGGCGTAACAACACATTTACATCTCTTTCATTAGTTATGTTTTACATAATTTCAGGCAGACGTCAGCTGGTCAGTCAGTGTTGTTCTCAGAAATGTTATTAAACAGTCCCCAAAGAGCTTCTAAATGATCATGAAGAAGAGGACACAGTATGCTATGAAAAAAAATTGTTCTGATTTTATTTTCCTATATTCTCTGTAATGATGAGTATTGGATGAAATGTTGGGATATTTGTTATTTTGTTGTTTTTCTTCCATGAAGGTTCTGAGTCAGAAATAGGAAACCTTTTCTATTGTTTAAGAATTGAATTTTGTTCCTTGTGTATTTTTTATTTTTGAAACTGTGACTCTTTAATGAACTTGTGGATTGCGAGTGCTTCCTATCGACTTAACTTTAACTAGTTAAAACGTAGGTGTTAAGTCTTACGTTTGAGGGCAAATAAATACTTCTGGTGTCTCTTCCTCCCTCATGAAACTATAGCCAGAGCTCCTCATCTGCTGGAATGCAGAGACGCTCCAACTGAAACTATTGTGCTTCACATTTCCAACCAGTCTGTCAAACTGTTCAATCAGAGTTTGGTTTCTAAGTCGGCCTCGGTGTTCCTGTGTGGACTGCAGCCACTTAATGTCTGAGGTAATACATGTTGTAGTTTTTGTTTTCTTGTTTGTGTTTTGTTATTTATGTGAAACAGTGTACGTCTTGAAACAACTAAAAACACTAGCTTGTCCACCATAAAAGAGAGTATCCAACTGACATTAAAAACTGGATGGCTGCTAACTTTCTTCAGTTAAATCCAGATAAAAGTGAGATCTTTATCATTGGCTCTGACAATAGATTTAAAATCCTCACTTGGCCCCTTTTCCAACAACAATAAGTCTTCTGTCAGAAATATTAATGTTTGAAATTTGTATTAAGATTGTCCAATCCTGCTTTTATCATCTAATGAACATCGTTAGAATCCGTTTATGTCTGACAGAAACACAGAAACCATCATACATGCTCTCATTTCCTCATGTTTAGATTACTGTAATGATCTCCTAACTGGCATCAATCAGAAAACAATTCTCCAAATTATACAGAGTGCAGCAGCCAAACTACTAACAAGAAAAGAGATCATATTACGCCCCTCTTAATGTCTCTACATTGTTTACCAGTTTATACCAGAATCGATTTAAAGATTTCACTAATGACTTTAAAGCACTTCATGCGCACTTCAACGTGCCCAACGAACTCATACATGCAAAATCAGTATCTTCATTTCTGAAAACACATTTCTTCCAAAAGGCTTTTGAATTATCTCTTTTAAATATTCCATATATCTTCACATTTCTTATTTTCATTTAGTATGTTTATTTTTATTGTTTTGCTTCTGAAGATGTTTTTTCTTCAACCTTAATCCCTCAATTTTGAGGAATATGTCTGTTTTTTGCTTTGTCATTTGTGTCCTTGTGAAGCACTTTGTAATCTCTGGTTTTGATAAGTGCTATATAAATACACTTTATTATTATTATTATTATTATTATTATTATTATTATTATGTAAATCAAGATCCAATTATATGTGAGTTAATTATGACAATAGGCTACGAGTTACAAAAAGACTGAAGTCTTTAGTGTATGAAGATGATTCCCTTGAACAAACAGCTGTGTTTTCACGCTCCAGATGTTTAATTTAAAGTTGCAGCAGACTGTGGCTTTTATAATGAGGGCTTTATATTGGGAGTGGAAGCGGAAGTCGCGCGCTCCTCTTACCCTGGCTGACTTGACTCCTCATACATGCTTGACTCTGGTGCCGCTCAGGCTGCTCCTGTCATTGACTGGGGTGTTGGACAGAAAGGCCAAATGGTCCAGTGAACGGGGCGACAGCATGGACAGCTGCCCGCCATAGTTAATGCAGCTTTTATTATTTTTTTTACACTCTATATAGCCTGTTTATCGGCTGAAAGTTTATTTTCCTTTCCTCGCTGCTGTGTTTTCCAGTCACAGACGACAATGGATCGAGTGAAAAGCTCCATGCAGCAAGTACCCAACGCTATCCCCAAAGTGATCCGCCGGACAGGAGGGGCCAACAGCCTGGAGCTGGAGAAGGAGAACTTTGAGAGAGGGCAGGTATGTGAGCGTCTTATTCAATTAAAATCGTTTTCCTCAAAGCGTGAGATGAAGGTGCTGTCTGAGAGGCGCTTTAAAAGGTGGGAGTATAATAATCATGTCAGGACGATTGCTGTCAGCTCCTAAATTAAAGCATGCATTGTGAGATCATGTCTGAAGTCAGGAAAGGAGCGCAGGACCCATTAACATTTTTGTACTTTTAAAATGTTTTTATTCAGCTTATTTTCACAGTGAATCCTCCAGTTTTGATACTTACTGTGCCTGATCAAGATCATGGCTTATTTCAGTGGTAACTTTCACTGATGTCAGTCTGTGATCAGCAGACATACCAACGAGTCCACTGTACAACAACAAAAGAGCTGTTGAAATGTAGGTCAATGGCCTTTTGAATTCAGATAACTGCTGTTTAGCCTATCTGCTGGATAAACCGGACCAGAGTGAGGCAAGCTGAAGCTCGGTGGGAGCTGCACCATGTATGACAGGCTGTCAGTGCCTTATGGAGGTCACTGATGATAAGATCTGGGAAGTGCATCACTTTCAGGCCAAATAGCTGCTTTTCCCCCCTGTGTTTTATGTTTACTTTTAGTGTAAAGGCTGCTGATTAATAATAAATACTTCGCATGAAGGTCTCTCCCAGTGAGCATATGTATGTATGTATGTATGTATGTATGTCTGTATGTATGTAGGCTGCTGTTATGCTGTGGTGCCTGCTGCTTCCTGCCTGGTGGTCTCCCTTCCCCTCCCCTCTCCCCCAGACCAGGCACAGGGGAGGGAAAGTAGGTCAGATGAATCAAGGCAGACAAACTGCCGTGGTAACGCTGCAACATGCTTCTCCCATTTACAGCGGCTGCTAAATTGAACTGTGCAGTGAGAACAGCCTAAATGTGCACAGCAGGTATTTGGCAATTCTGCGCCTAGATGGTCGCAGCCCCCCCCCCCTCCCCACGCCCCCCCACGCCTCTCCCATCCGGGACAGTAGCAGTGTGGATTAGAGGCAGGGTGAGACGCATGCGTGGCTTTATGTGTTCCGAGCCAATCCTGGTCACTAGGTCACTGTCAGGCTCCTGGGATCACATCCTCTGGAAGCGACATAATAGATGAACATCTTCTCGTGCCTCGTCGGCGTGTGCAGTTCTGCTATCATGAGGCCGCTGGAGTAGGATTTTGGCTCTGACAGTGTCTTGCATATTTAACACTCTCAATTGTCTGAGTCCACTTAAATGAAGCAAAGAGCTCTGCAGTTGATCATCAAGGCGAATCAGCTCGCTGCTACAATTAAGGAGGGTTAAAATATTCATGCAAGTTGAAACAAGCTGCTGTTATTTTATCAGTGTCCTGACATGACTAAAGTAGCATGACACATTCATCTGGGTTGTTCTTGACTCTAATGGTGCCACTTTCCCCTCTGTAAAGCTGTAATCATGTTATGTCCTCCTGTTTTGTTTTTTTTTTCTTTCTCGTGGTTGATTTTTGACCGTGGGTCCGGTGCTGTGGCAGGCAGCGCAGGAATCAATGAATCTGCTGTCGACTTTACAGGGGATCAGCGGGAGATAATCTCATCTGATCTGTTGTGCTCTAAAGCTGCCTAAATCTGCAGTGTGGCTGGTTTTCACCTCCTCTGCTGAAAAGCAACTGTCTGTCTTAGACTTTTAGATTTTCTTTGCATCTCCAGCCAAAGTGCACTTGGTAAAAACTTAATGTTTATATTGATAAACCAATGTTAAAGGGACAGTTTTTCCAGATTATTCATGTGCTAAAAAATGAGAAAAGTGTGCAAAAGTGGTTGTAAAGACATTTTTCTGGAGAGACGTATGTCAGCTGTAACAGTAGATTATACAGTATCTGTCATCTCGTCTGCAGTCAACATCAATATTCTGCAGTTACATGAACTGACGAAACACAGCGAGGTCTCTAGTTTCTTGGCTTTAAAGCTTTAGGTGTGTAAAATCCTGAGAACTGCTTGTCTATCTCTCTTAGTTGAGTTGGGTAAACAACCAGGGTGTGTTCAAAATCCTCTCTGTCACAGTGTCCACACAGGGTTATAAAAAGAACAGAACAGGGCAGCCAGATAGCACACAGCGCTCGCTTTTAATGACATGTTTAGCCTCATAATAGCAGCTGACTCTTTAATTTAGAGTTTAGAGGGGGGATTTAACCTTTGGTGTGTTTGTCTCGGGCGTGTTTTGGCTGTGTGTTCTTTTGTGCTCCCAATAGCGGTTAGAAAAACCAAGTTTGTACTGAACAACACAGATTTTATAATCTTTATCTTAAGGCTCCAAAATGTCGGGGATGTCTACTCTTTCCTAGATTGCTAAACAGTCCCAGAGCTGGCAGAGGCCAGAGGAGGCTTTTCATTTGAAAGCTGGTGTAGGTAGTAATCTCTGGACCGATATGAACCATAATTAGTGCTTGTGGGAGGCTTCTTGGGCACCAGTTCCTCAGCTGGGACATGCAGTATGAGCCGCTGAGTGACACCACATTGTATGTTACATAATTAAGGCCTTAAAATAAGACTGCCTGCCAGCCTCCTCCTTCTCCTTCACTTGTCCATATGGAGGGCTCGCTCTGCTGTTTGTATGTGAATGCATGTGTGTGTGTACAGTATGTGTGTGTGTGTGTGTGCACCAGGATTAGGGTCCACTCTTTAGTGCTGTTTGGTGCCCTGGCAGCTGTGGAATTTAGGGGAGGAGCAGGGCCGTGGCCCCCGGGCACGAGCAGGACTCAGCAGGGCGGACGTAGACAAGCATTTTTTAAATCTCCCTGTCTCTCTGCCTCCCTTTCTCCTCTTGTCTTTTGTCTTTCTCATCGCCCTGTTGCCCCCCTCCTCGCTCTACTCTCATTGTTTTGAGTCTCCCTCACCTCCTTTTACATCCTGCAATTCAAAATGCAGGGAAGTTATAGAGGGATATCCACATATATGCAGTACACACACAGACAAGCATGCAATCATGAAAGAGAGACCCATTAAAAGCACTGAGGCAGCAGAAACAGCAGGCGGTGGTTTGTGGCCTCATTGCACCGACTGGCCGTGGAATAATAGAGCTGGACATGAGTGACAGGTCAGTAAGTAGAACAAAGTGCACCGATGAGTTCCTGGCGGCGTTAACAATGGCTTTGATTTGCAGATTGTTTTGGAGTTTTCTTCTGTGTTGGGCAGCACAGTAAAAAAAAAAAAAAAAAAGCGGAAAGGAAGAGAGACAGAGATGGAGTGTTGCTTTTTGTTTCACATGCAGCCGAGGTTAAAAGTCAGACCGAAACCTACATCATCTGTGTTAGCGTGTGCTATGCAAATTAGCCTGCTTCAGTATGAGTGGCCTCACTTAAAATAATCATCCAAATGAAAAACAACAACAACAAAAAAAGCAGTCGTCAGCTGTATGGCGATATGGTTGAAATCAACATTACTGCATTAACAAGAACATCTTATGTTATTGATCTATATCAGGTGATGGTAAAAGTATGCAAAAGCACATAAAAAAAATAATTGAACTGATGTTTTGTGATGCATCACATGAGATAGAACTCTTTATATGTAAAATAAAACTTTACTTTTTGATTTCTTGCTTAGAATCACGAATTTTGACAACAGAATTGTGTAGAACGATCACCATGATATGATTGTATATCAGGATATAATTCCACTATAATTCAATAAATTATCATTTTGAATTGTTACCCAGCGCCAGTGCTGAATATGCCAGCTCACATGGGCTGCTTTTAATTTATACAACATGTCAGAAAGAAAGTGAAATCTCAATTATGGCTAAAACATGCACACAGGGGCACAAGCAGAATTTCACCTTTTGTAATCATGTAGTCTGATGTAATGCAGCAAACTGCCTGAAATCATTCATAAGTGGAATTAAACACTCTTGTAGCACGTACAGATGATGCAGACGTGGGTGGTAGGTTTCAGTCTTCTTCAGTGCTTCCTTTTTGTATAACCTCATACATAAGCAGTGATTATGTGGTTTTTCCACCCATCTGATAAGGAGGCTGATGTTAACACCCTCACTCCAAAATATTTAAACATTACAAACTCCAAACTGTGAGCATAATTCTTCATTGTTTTGCTTTTTTTTTTTTACTGGAAACATTCATAGCTATCAATGTACAGTATACTGCATGTCGTAACCTCTGGATCAGTCTTGACTCGGGGAAGAGACACCTACGCAGGAGGACTTTACCCCCTGTGTCCAGGGTTCAGCTTGATTAACACAGACCATGTTTTGTCTTGGCAACACAATGGAAACAATCAAAGGACTTTGCCTTCATTATTACAGCTACCTTTTTCTTTTTACATCTTTATGGAAAAAATACAGCATCATTATATGTCATGTTGAAGCAATTCAGTGTTTCCACAGTTAGGAATTAGTCACCTTTTTGAATAGATTTCTTAGCTTAAATAGAGACTTAAAGACTTACATTTTTCTCTTGCTAAAGCAACAATGAAACAGCTACTTAAAACATACTTTTGCAAAATTTGATGTCACCATTTCATGAAGAAATGTGTGATATTTGTCTATAAAGTGAACATTTGTTTCCAGCATTAAAGGGTCACTTTAGCTGGAACTTGATTTTTGGGTTGATATGAATGGAAAGACGGTTGGGGAGGAGATAACACAGTGTAGAGTCTGAACGCACAAAACAAACAATGTAGCTATATTAAATTGCACTTCTGCATAATCTGTGTACAGGATCAGAATGAACAACAGGTGTTTTTAATGCTTAATACACCTGAGTTATGAGAAGAAATGTACTTTAGTTCATAGGTAGTAACACTTCAGAAAAAGGTTCAGAGGTTTTGAGAGTCTGAGTCAAACGCCAGGCAGGCAGAGACAGAGTGGGACTGTTGTATGTGAGAAATGCTCTGTGACGCTGCCCTCGGCGAAGGGCCCACGTCGTACCAGGAAGTGAAGAGCCTCTGTGGAAAAGAGCTGGCATTGTCTTGAGACAGACTGTTTATGTTCAGCAGCCTGGAGGTATAATGTGCAGCCCCGATGGTATAATGAGCAGCATATTGATTATTGTTGCCGGCGCGGCCTCAGTTGGTCAGCTGATGGCCTGTGACTGTATAGAAAGGCCTTTTTAAAACTGTGGCTTGGATGAAAGATGGACTTAGTGAGCGTATTGTCTCTGGTGGGATCAAGAGTAACATCATTATCCTTTAACAAACCAATTTTCATTAGAAATAAATAGTAATTTCTTTCTTTTAAGCCCCATAATTGGATGATTTAATATAAACACAAACTCAAGAAATTTTCAAATATAAGTGACATATCAGATAGCTTCTAAGAGATTGATTACAATTGACATTTCTCAATACTCAATACAATGTGCGGCTAGGAACGACATATAATCCATATATGTATATATAATATGTATATACTGTACACAGTATATGGCTCTGCTGGTCAACCTTGAGTCCTTCCATCTACATCTCACACTTCATGTCCTGTCATTGAGAAAAAGCCTTTCCTGATGCTGGATGTCTCTGACAGTCTCTTGCTTATAGATCAAGGCCTTCGTTGAATGCCGGAGGAAGAATTCATTTTGTGAACGATGGATACAAACATCCCACCTACACAGAGAAAACACTGTCTCTAAGGCGGGGGAGGAAGTCAGCATCTCTGTCTCAGACTGGGTCCATATTTAAGTTTAAAAAAAATCCAAGAGTGTAATTTTTATAGATGGGAAAATATAACTTCAGCTGTAATGGCAAACAGATGTGGCTGCTCTATTTTAATTTCTGGTTTGATACATGTAATATATTTTATATAAGTAACACTGTAGAAATTTACAAAATTGATGTTTTATAATGCGTTTATAGACTAAATTCACCAGGCTTGAAAAAGTTTATAAATGTGGAAAATGGGGTGATTTATAGAGTTTTGCTGGTGAATGAAATGTGTGTAATGAAAAAGCTGTAAATAGAAAACATGCTGCTTCAGGCTCACACACACACACACACACACACACACACACACACATAAACAAAGATATATTTTATTGTTTTTTATATTTTGTTATCATATTTTATATGTCTTTATATATATTTATTTATTGTTTTTTTCTGTAATGGAGCTTCACAGTCAAAGTATTTGACACAATTGTACTTTCATAACCAGAGTGACAATAAACATCTTGAATCTTGAATATAGACGAGTTTAGCTGACAGTCTCAGGGAAACCAGATGGGGGCATCAGTTACCAAGAATTGCTCTGATGGTGAAAGCTGAGCTTTTTTCCCCCCTTTAGAAACTTGCTCATTTCAAGGCTGCATGTGTTTTCCAAAACCACAATATCACTGCAGTCTGGATGAAAACATAAACATGCAGGTATTGACATCCGAAACAGGCTTCAACTGTGTGCTCACAAAAATGTTCCATCACAGCATTTTCTTTGTGGTGTTTAGGGCTGTAACTACCAATTATTTTCATTATCGATTAATTGATTAGTCATTTGGTCTTTAAAACGTTAGACAATGTTGATCACCGTTTCCTTAAGCCCAAGATGCAACCTAAAATTTCATGTTTTGTCCCAACCAACAGTCCACAACCCAAAGATATTCAGTTTATTATCATGGACGACTAAAGAAACCAGAAAATATTCACACTTAAGAAGCTAGAATCAGAGAATTTGGGCATTTTTTTCTTAAAAAATACTTAAATGATTAATTGATTATCAGAATAGTTGGTGATTATTTTTCTGTTGATCGACTAATCGTTTCAGCTCCAGTGGTGTTACCTCAGTAGCTATTTACAGTCACAATTTGTATACAGGCGTGTGGTTTTGTCGTGGTGTTTGTGGTATCTGGGGGGTGAGCAGGATGCGGTGGAGGTTGAGTGGTTCCCTCAGCTTTTTCTTGCAAATGACCCTTTAATCCATCACCTCAGAAGATGTTTGCCTCTCTGCTGCAGGTGAGGTGCAGCAGTCGTGATCTCACTATCTGTGCAACCTCCTAATGAGAGGAGCAACAGTGGACGTTCAGCTGTTTTTTCATTTCCTGGACACCCCCCCCCCCCTCTCTCTCTCTCTCCCCCCATCCCTCCTCCACCACCACCACCACCTCCCCTCTTGCAGGACCCCCAGCGGGTCCCCGGACCCCAGTTTGAGAACCACCGGGGTTGTTGAGCCATCCCACTCGGCAGCAGGCCCCATGCTACTATTGTCTAAGAGGAGAGCGGGCTATTTGCAAAATAAAGATAGCCTACTGTTCAGCTCGTAGCCGCTATGTGGGCTGACACATGGGCAGGGTGATTTGAAGGGGAAGCAGCGTTGAAATGTACGACTGTTACCGGCGGAGCTCCGCTGTGTTTGTACTCCAGGACAGCTCGTCTTCTCGGCGGTCGGATGCTGGAAGTGGTCGCCGATAAAGGGCGCACGTACTGGGCTCGTAGAGAAAGGAGAAGGGACGCGGAAGGAAGGAACGAAGGAAGGATAAGGGGAGCATTTTAATACCAAATCGGGACACATGTTGAGCTAACGCCCCCCCTCCTTCTCCTCCTCTCCTCCCAAATGCATTTGTTGCCTCAATCGCCTTCCCGTTACTAATTACTCCGCGTCAGGATAAAGCAGCGGATCTCGTCTCCGGCTCTGAGGATCCTCGCCGTGTTTGGGGGGGACCATCATGGATCTCAGTAAGATTGTAAGTGCTGGACAACATTTGTTTTCTTTTTCTTTCTCTTAAATCGCCGACAGCAACAGACAGACCGAGGCTTTGCATGTATTTTTTTTTTTTTGAAGGTGGGGGTGGTGTCCAAGAAAGTCCTGTTGCGCGCGTCGACACACACGCACGCACGCACACACACCAGGGGCTGTTCGCGCGAATACACGCAAGTTATGCTCTGTGCAAGCAGGGACTTGTTGTTGCATTGGAAAAAGGAGGTTGTGCTCCAACAATGGGATTCTCAGTAGAGTACTAAACCCAAAATCCACTGAGCATGTTCCAAAAAAAAAAAAAAGGTAGCACATCTCAAATTTCCAAGAAGGAGGACAAAATAGTAACATTTCTCTTGTTTATTTGGCTCACATCACTTGTTGTCTGTAAATGTTGCAGCTAAATGTGGCTTTGGGGAGTTTGTTTTTTGTTGTGGAGAAGAAGAGCATGAAGGTCTGAGCAGCAAGCATTTATTCCAGTGGTTTGCAGGGTCCTTGAAGGGGGTCTTGGCTAAAAGGAAGAACAGTCCACTGCAATGTTGTGGAAATCATTAGAATGAGACCTGCATTGTCATTGCCTCATCCTCACTTACAGTGTAGACAGGCTGTTAAAATAAACCAACAACCAAAACCACCACTAAGAACAGGTTACTATTATTATTGTTGAGGCATTTTGCAGCTTTAACTGGGTCTATTTTAGGGTCCGAGACATAAAAATGTGTGAAATGTGTGGCTTTGTTGCCCCAGAGCTCTCTAGCTGGAGGTGAGTGGTGAAAGTTCAGCTAAAATGTGACATGAAAGTCAGTTATAGACGGCGTTAATGTCTGTTGCAGACAAACTCAAAGGCAGATCTGCTATTGTATGCTCACTGTATACACAAATTCAAGAGTGTATTAATAGTCCAGTGAGATGATAGATTGTCTTTATCACAGCCAGACTAAAACAATATTTAACCATGTGGACTTTAGTACATATTTGCAAGCTAAACAATCTCACACACAGGGTATCTTGTGCACATTTGTCTTGGCTTTGACTCGATGTGCTGTGAATGATGCGATAGAGACTTTACGGGCGGACAAAGTGTCCAGAGTGTACTTGAGCAGGTGCACATAAGCCAAAGCAACAAGACCAGCCTTTCACTGCCAACATGGATTGGATGGGTGTACTTTTAGCCCTTGTGTAGGTGTGGGGGAGGGTGGGTGGGTGATAAAAGCACACCCAGAGTCCTCTTTCCAAAGGGAGACTCTGAGAAGTTTGTATGGAGGAGATACTGTGAGGAACAAGAAATGGCGCAGAATGATAGTAAAAGAGGCATCGGATGCAGGCAGTCTCTTTTGATAAGTGAAACAGGAAAATCGCTCTCTGATCACTGAAAGAAATCTCAGCTGCCTACATGAAGTCAGTCGGGGCATGTAGTGCAGACATGGCGTAGGAGTAGTGATGGAAATTCTCCACCAGCGGATCTCCATTAAGCTGCAGTTTTGGGGTTTTTTTTTTTTTCTTTCTTTTAGAAAACCTCTCTATGTTATCAGGAAACTGCTCAGCGCTGTGCATCTAACACCACTCCTCAAGGCTGTTCTCACACAGTGGTATGAAAACAAAGTCCAGTAAGATGAAAGACTCTCAGCCAACAGACTTTACATTCCCATAATGCATGAAAGTTAGTGATGCACAGTAGAGCCTAATGGATTTAAGAGGATGGAGGAACTTGATTGCATCAAAGCTTTCTTCAGAGATGCATGATGTCGCCCTTTTTTTCTACAGATATCAAACATACAATCATTCTCAGTGTGGCTTTTAGAGTGGTGCTCATACTGACACTTCTATTAGTTGACTCTATCGAGACCTGTTTATATTGCACCTGTGAGACTTTGTGTGCAGACAGATGTCTATAAAAGTTAGTCAGGACCCGTCGTGATTCATCACTGAACACCACTGTGAATCCAAGTGTCAGCGATCTCTCTACCTCAATGACCTCAACTCAACTGCAAGACGTGTAACGGTTATTTCAGGCGTCCTTTTCTTGCATTTTTGGATGCATTTTTCCTTTTTATGTAATAGTTAGCAGTGGAGACAGACGACAGGAAATGTGGAGAAGACATGCAACAAAGGTCTCCAGCTGGAATAATACCGGGAAACTTGCAACTACATTATATGCACCTTAGCCCTTTGCTGTTCCCCCCTCAACAAAATAGCTTTTAGAAGCACACAGAGAGTTAAATATTAACTTCATTCATTAAACATTGGCTTGTAACAAGTAAATAAAAAGAAAAATACATTCTAATTTATTTATGATCAACAAATGATCACCCACTCATCAGATCAGCTCAGGCATTGTTTCCATATTGTGCACCTCCAGTGTTATTGATTAGATATGACACATGTATAGAGTAGTAAACTGTTTCATCTCTCAAAAACAGGTCTATATTTCAAGAGTTTCACAGCTGTGGGACGGTTTAATTGGTGTCAGATCACTACACAAGCTACCATCGAGTCCTTAAGGAAAACACGCCCACATGCACACACACACACACACACAGACAGCCTCTGTGTGTCACGCATGTTCATTGTTGGCGGAGTGATGAGCAAGTGGGCCGAGCAGCCTCACCGAGCTGCGCAGATGTTCCTTCTTATAATGCGTCTTCGTGACATCACCGGTCCTGCTAGAGGTAGAGCTTCTTATTAGGAGAGGCTCATAAACCTGCCATGGGGGTGTAGGTCTGAGAGTTTAATTATGCTGGAGCACAGCCTTCAGCATAAACAGTATGTGTGTGTGTCTTTAACAAGCTGCTGTCCTCCCACCTCTGCCCCCAGGAACAGAAGCCCGGTGCTCTCAGGTCACAGACTCTAAATATCCCGAAGCTCTATGTTTTCCTGCTTTTTAATGGGCTCTTAAGAGACAGCGTCATCCCACTGGGCTTATCTGCAGCATCAAGTGCTCTGTTATTACTGGGATAGATGCTGCACAGTGCGTTCTGTGTAAAACGAGCCCCTGGGTACAGACTGACAGGCTTGTATGTGCCTGACAAGTCAATTCAATCCATCAGACGTCATGCTGTTGCACTTAAATGTGATTAGGCTGTGATGCATGGCTGATAGATTTTACCTATGGGTAGAAATATTAATTGACAATGCAGATTCTGCTCAGTACTTCTCACTGTGTTGGTAACGATGCAGACTTGCGTCGGTTGCATTCAAGTGAGGCTTGTATAACACGACCTCTGTGAGTTTGTGATTTTTTCCTTCTCACAGCTGCGTCTTTCCCTCTGTTTTGGTCGAGCACATGGGAAAAAATAGCCGCTCTAAAAAAGACCATCTTTTCCACTACCTTCCTCTCCTCCTCAGTGCCAGCCGGGCTCCTTTCAAGAGGTGTGGAGTGACTGTTCTATGAGAGCGGATGTTCATGTCAGATGCAGCACGTAAAACGGTCCTTAAACAAGCAACACAGAGGCCTCTGTTCAGTTCGGTGACCTTTTGAATCCAGTGTGAGTTGCACTTGGAAAAATGTTTGGGCTCAAAACGCTTTTCCACTTATTATCTGATTTTTCAATGCATCTCGTAAATGTGCCGTTTCTTGCTGTTGTAACTTGTGGTGAGGTGTGTGTGTGTGTGCGTGTGTGTGTGTGTGTGCGCGTGTGTGTGTTTGTGTGAAATGTGCCGGGGTAAGGCTAGCTTTCGGTTTCAAGTGTTTATTTCGGTCATGGATGTTGTACCAAGAGGGGAGCTGTATGATTTCTGAGGAAATGGACATGTATTTTTAGCTGGTCAAACTTTCCTGTAGTCTAATATCATCAAAGTACGAAAGCAATACTGATGTAATCTGGCTTAAACAAACCTTGAACATAATCAGAAAACATGAAAGCTGCTATAATCTATATTTTTATTCTTAAAATGGATCAAATTACTATGTGAATGTGTAAGGATCGCTCACAGTGATGAATTAATTCATAAATAATCATTACCCAACTTTGGGTTGACTGAGGTTTTTAGCTGAAGGGGGAAAGACGGGGGTGGGTGGTGGAGCTGGGCATTTTTCAGCAGGCAGGCAGGAAATGGGCAGTGCAGGGTGTGCCAAGACAGGAAGCCTGACTGAGAGCCTGTAACCCCCTCCCCACCACCACCACCGCTGCTACCACCACCCCCAGTGCGTCAGCCTCGGTGACCATGCCTCCACCACTGCACCTCAGCATTTTACAGTGCTGCTGCATTCACAGGCAGCCCTGTATGTTTCCTGTTTTCATCCCTTCCTCCATCCCTTTCTCCGTTTACCCGCACAGTAGCTGGACAAGCAGCAGTGTTGCTACTCGCCTCCATGTTGTGAAATGTGAATTACCAATCAGTTATACTGATACCTCAAGAAGATAAGATGCTGAGGTGCAAGCATGCCAAAAACATCAGAAAGAGGAAGCTGTGCACACTTTGTCCAATGCAAGTATTTAATTGTAAAGTCAAGCTTTTGGTCTCCTCTTCATCGGGGCAAATGTTTGATAAAAGTGAATCTCAGTGCTTCTAATGATGTCAAAGCACATGCAGTCCACAGTTGTTGTTCCCAAGATTGAAATACAGCGCCAAGCTCCATATGCAGTATATAACATCACTAAAACTGAGGAAAAATCAATACAGAAAGCAGTCAGGAAGTCAAGGTAATGAAAATGCATGTCTGAAGCAATAAAAGGGGCAGGAAACATACTCCTAAATGCAGTAACTACAACTCCCAAACACATCAGTTCACTCAATCTTTAGCAAAATGCTCATTTTAAAGTCCACATTAAAACTTCAGGATGTACTTCTAGTGCTCTATTTGACGAACATATACCCTGATGAAGATCTTGGCTTTATGATTAAACATGTATCAGTAAGGAAAATGCCACAAGAGCCAGTCAGAAATGATCATTTGATAAATGTGTAGCTCTATTCGGGTTGCAAAGTCTATCATGGGTGCTCCCGACTCCGTGTCCTCCTCCCTCTAGACCTTAATGACTGGGGTCAGTTAATCATAGTACTGTAACTAAGATTAATCGCTCCACTCCCATACTAAATCATCAGGGTCACATAAGGATACCTCCTCCGCCTCCTCGGCCATGAGAATCTAAATCCATTGAGAACAAGCGTTTCCGAATTTACTCTGCCCCCCTTTCATTTGGCCCTGGTGAGGTTATCCACAGTCATTTTCTCATGATTGAACACTACTGGCTGCGTCGTTATTAACATTAACATAAAATGTGCCACAGCAGAGACAAAAACTATCCAAGAGCGCTGCTGTCTTTTCTCTGCCACCATCATGATGCGATGACATATCTCCAGGACTTGCATGGAAATCAAATTTCCAAGGCATGCATTAGTCACATGCTTTTGCGACTCGGTCAGAGGGATGGCGAAGTGAGTTAACGAGTGACGGTTGTTTCATTTAGGAGGCAGAAGATGCTTCCTCCCTCTCTCTCTCTCTCTCTCTCTCTCTCTCTCTGCGCTGGCCCTTCAGTGGACACAGCCAGGCTACGATCAGCATATCAATGCCTTGCTTTCTACAGAAGGGGCCGATTGGGGCTTGCCAGGACTGACTTAACATGCTTTCAACACTGTATCAATAACACTTTGTTTGAAATGAAAGCTGTTGAAAAAAAGACGTTTCTGTAGATACCAACATGCAAAAAAGCAGTTTTGTGTTCAGTCGGGAAAAACCTTTATTATGACTGTGTTTAAAATGAGAGACGAATGAAAGGAAGACATGAGGGAGGATGTGCGGAAGGAAGGAGTGTAGCCACCCCCCCCCTTGTGGATGCAGTGACGTGGGTCTCAGTCCAAATAAACCAATGAGAGACCCCCCTCAGGCGTGATCTTCGCTCTTTATCCTCATAATCGCTTCGCACCTCTGATTTTAATGCCTCATCGTTTCACTTCGTCAGCTGGTCTGCGTGGCCACACTGCGAGGAGCTAATAGGCTATTGATGCATCAATGCCAGCGAGCCACCTCAGCCAATGCCAGGAGTCCTAGGCAGCTGGCCCTCTCATTCAACCCAAACACAAAGTACAAAGTCTCACTGTGGGCTAATTGGGTCATCCTCATGTGGGAACCAGTTGCACTAGGAGTTTCTCAATCATCCCTTGATTTGCGTGTGTGTGAGTGAGTAGCAGAGAGAAAAAGGGGAAGCAGAGTAACTTGAATCAACACACCCATGAAAAAAACAATTAAAAATTGATCTAAAGGTGACATTAATATCTAAAACATCACCTGATATCAAAACTTAAAAACACCATATCAGTGTAGTATAGTGGCCATCTTCACTGCAGGGACTCTTCTTGTGAGGATTGTATGAGATGATGTCATGGTTGTTATTTTGACTGATTAACAACCAGAACAGTGACAGGAAATGACACAAAAGTCACTTCCCTATTTCTGTTAATGCAAGGCAAAGGGTCAACACCACGTTTGGGCTAAACTACACACTGAAACAGATTTTTGATATAAGCTGTGTTGTGGATGCAAGGTGTTAAAAAGACGCCCTTTGATAATTGTTCTTTTATCTTGTACTGAAAAAGCTCTGGCCAAGTTTATGTGCTTGTGGTGGAAACCATGCTGGTATGATTTTTAAGTTGCGTTCACACACATTCAAACTGTTTACTCAAATGCAACAGGACTCAAATGGGGTTTAAGTTCTCAGGCATCATGCTTGATTTCAGGTATAGAACAATTTTAAATTCATATAATACTTAATTCAATACATTGTACATATTTCCTCCTGGACAACTTTTCAGGCTCACAAAACTTGCTTTAATCCTTGAATGCTGGATCGTTAACTTGGGTAGTTTGGTCCGTTTGCACAGGTGTGAATGATGCCAGTAAAATTCAAATAACTACACAATGTGGCAATATTTAACTCACTCCTCTAACAACTGGTAGTGTTTTATATTAACGTACATCCATTGTTGTGGGTATATGGAGACATATGTTCACAGTCTCTCATGTTTGGAAAACCTTGCATAACCAAATAACCGAGGGCCAAATCCAGCCGCAGATGTTGAGCAAAAAACAAGTGAATTCCTGACCTTGGAAACAAATAAATCTTCGAGTGCCACCTACTCATCTAGCTTTTTCAGTAGCTTTCCACTCGATCTCTTGGTCTTCATCACGTTCCATCCTTAGATCACGTGATGACAAGATTGTGAAATGGGGTTGAGAGCTTTTGGAAAAGGTAGTTCGTGGACCTTGAGTTGAGATTAAACAAGTAAATAACAAGTCTTCAATTCAATTCAATTCGAAATACTTTATCCCTCAAGGGGCATTTTGAAGCAATCAGGTTTGGAAACACAAACACACACAAGAAGTCCATTCACACATGTAAAAACATCTAAAAATGCAAAATATGTCAGGAAAAGATGTTGAAAGACACAACGGTTAAGGGCGAAGGCCAATACGGAGAGATGGCCAACAATATCCAACACTGCAAAGACACATTATGTCAAAAAATTGAAAGTGTAAAAGCATCTATAGTCAAAGTTGAGTGACCATCTCTTAAAATAATAAGTCTTAGAAGCAAACACCCTCCTGTTTGTTTTACATACATACACGTAACCTGAAATGCTTTTCTGATGCCATCAGGTTAAAGTAGTCATAGCGTCATTAATAATCTTACATGCTGTTTTAAGGTGCGTCATGGTGTCTCTGTGTTTTGCAAATCATTTTATAGGTCAGTGTCACCTTACGCTCGGTTCTTGTCTGTATAATGACGCTCTTATCACAACGCTGTATGTGTTCTTACAGGGATGAAGATGAGATAAGAAGGTAAATCACTGTGAATAACACTAACAAGGACTTGATTCCAAGCTGTACTTACAGAGACATTACTGGAATTATGCTAAAAGCTGCCAGAATCTGCAGTAAAAACTAAAACTTTGTCCAATAATTGATCCACTAGTGAGTGTGTGGTTTTTGTTGAGTGCAGTGGCTTACTTGGAAATAAGAAGTGATAATGAATTCAAACCACATGCTGAAATTCAACTTTTCTCCTGTGGTTTGGACCAGAGGAAAACACCGCTCGCTATGTTTGACCTTTTACAGTACTGACACACATCCAGAGTCTCGGCTCATGCTGATGCAACAGGACAGGTGTTGTACACGTTTTAATCAACATCCTGCATGTTTAATGACAAATAACGAAAGCACGTTCAGTCATCATCCGTACAACGCGCTATGGTTGACGTCTCATCGTTGGCAGGAATATGAGCCGAGCGCAGACGGTGTGGAATTTTTAATGTCAGATATGTTGGAACAGCAGCCAGCTCTGCATTGCTCCGGCTCTAGTCTGTCTTCATTCTCCTTTCTGCTATAGTGACTCCATCAGACTCGCAAATTAGATTTTTGTGAACACAAAACTTGTGTTTGCCAGCTTGCGCGGCCTGGTGATGATAGGTCATGCAGATTACACCTTCATGGTGTGTGAGGGGATGTCTGAAGTGTCATTGTTTAGACGAGGCAGGAATTTGAACCAGATTGGGTTTTTTTTTCTCTAATCCTGACTTTGTTTTTTGTTTAAGGATCTTGTATTTGAAGGGATTAAGATTATTAATAAAATATTTTCTGGACTGAGATTCAAAACACCCGGTAGCTTGTTGGTGTCTTCGCTGTTTGGATGTGTTGTATCAGAGAGCTGTAGTAGATATAGTCATTCAGGAATTTAATCATTTTTGCACACTGATCCTAGTGACACTACTCCCAAGTTGTCCCTTCTCTCCTTCCCTTCATTCCTGCCTCCTTCCTTCCTCTCCCCTCCTCCTGGCCCGCTCCTCCTCCTCCTCTAGTGATTCCTCACGATGAACTTCCAGTCCTGACAGCTCACATACTGGAAGAGGAGGAGCAGACTCAGGACATCTGTGGGAAGTGAGATTACGAAACAGGCCTCCTGTCCTCTCCTGACCTCAGCTGCCACACTCACAGTTCATTATACCGTATCGACAAAATGCATGTTTGGCTTTATTGTCTCCACATCAGCATTTCAGGCACACAAAACCTAGTTTTGAGTTGAGAGCTCGGGATGTATATTTATTTTTTTTTCCCCCTTTCATGTGCAATGTGATATGCCAGCCAGATGCTGCTGCAGAACACCTTGTTTTGAAAGCCATCTGAAAGGGCTTAAGCTCTCAAAAAATGCAGACCTGGAATTTATCGAAGGGAAAAATTTGCAGGTTGTTTTTGAAATGTATTTCACCACACAGCTTTTCTGTTTAAACGCCTGACACATAAGAACATGTAAAGGATTTTCAGCCACACTATTGGTGCGCTTGGGTCGGTGCGCTACGTTGGTCCAGACTGAAATATCTCAACAACTGTTGGATGGATTGCTATGAAATGTTGTGCAAACATTCATGGTCTCTAGAGGATAAATCTAATGAGTTTGGTGATAATCTAACTTTTCCTCTAGCGCCACCTTGAGGTTCACATTTGTGCGTCTCAACAACTGTTGAATGGATTTTGTTACACACATCCATTACAACTTTATAAGTTGGTAATAACTTTGGTAAACTAGCACACTAGCACATCTACTAGCATGGCTGTAGACCTGTAGTCTTGTTTCTACCAGACTGTTTTCTTTGAGATGATATTTTCACTCTATAAAATAAATAAATTAAAAGTGAAAAAGACTGTTCAGGTTTAAGCAACAGCTGTCACCATTTCTTACCGAGGGGAGTCACTGTCAACGTTACCATCTCTGCTGCCGCTAACGCTACCATCAAAACTACTGATGGTCGTATTTCAGCCTGTTAAAAACAAACACGACTACCGCAATGTGTCTCTGTGATATGGGTTGAATAACACTTTAATTTGAGTGGTTCGGTTTTAGCTCGGCCTTCACCTCACAGCACAGACAGACTGCTCTCATCCATAAGTGAGTGATTGTTGGTGCAATCTGCCTGCTTCCAGACGTAATATTAACATGTTTACCAAACATTGGTTCCTCAGAATTGTGAATGTGGGCTTCTGGTTGTTTTAGTGTTTTCTTCCTGTCCTCATTCTGGAAAGAAACAGTAGCTTATTTATTTATTTCTAAGACTTAACTAGAAACAGGATGTTTTCTTAATGGGAGCATTAGAAGTGAAATCACACACTATTTCGACATCCTGCCCTCTTACACGGTCTTCTGCTTGTCTGTAATTTGAGATGATGACTGCAGGTAAAGAGAGATGTGATGGTGTATGTCTCATTTCACCGAGGCCGGTGGAGCTCATCAAAAGGAGAGAGGAGCTCGGGCTTCTCGGCTGCTGCCTTGAATACCAACTCTGCAGAAAATGGGTCAATCACCTTTTACTCAAACTTTGCTGCTTCTCCGCTCCCCAGGTGGTTAGAAAAGGAAAAGCAACTTTCTGAAAGGTGGAAGGGTGTCAGGTTTTGAAATGAAACGCTTGACACTCTGAGATTTTTATGATTTTATTTTTTTCCTGTAAGTAGCGTTTAAAGATGAAAAAAAGGCTGTGGGCTGACTTATGTTCTCTGTTTCTTTCCTCTGTTCTCCTCTGCCCTTCCTTTCCTCCTCTCTACAGGCTGTCAGCATCAATAAGGCCATCAACACACAGGAGGTCGCTGTCAAAGAGAAGCATGCCAGGAATATCCTCATATTGTCTGCATGTGTGTATGTGAGGAGAAGAAGTGTGTTATCCAGATTCCCGTATGTGTGTGTGTGTGTGTGTGTGTGTGTGTGTGGAAACTGGAGTGTTCCTTCATGACTGGAGGGTTATGTTAGTGCAAGATCAAAACAACAAACTTAGTGTAACCCCAGCATCTACATGTGGCTCTGCTGCAGAGCTACTTTAGTCATGTGTGATACAGAACACAAAGCAGACAGAGAGGAGTGCTGTTTACAGTTTTCCTCCATTTCTGTTTCATCAAACACACTAAAAAGCTCAAATCTAATTTAAAAATCCTGAGGAGAGGGGCCACTAAATAGAGTGTATAAGCCTCGTTAGTATGATTTTTTTTAAATGTATTCATTGACCTATGTTATTGGTGTTTATGTTGAAAATGAAAACGCTTGTAATTTGGGTTTTAAAAATAAAATTTCCAGTACAAGCGCTCTTCAGTTTAACCATATTTTATAGACAGACTCAGCAGCTCGTTTGGCTTTTCTCCCATCTTTCTCTTCATGTTTTATTACCAAAACTTAGTTGAAACTGGCAACATACAGCATATCATATGTTTCCAACTACTGCAATTTAAAGTAATCAGATGATGATGACATAAAACTTGTGGAAATCAGTTTAAACAATTTTTTAATTCTGGGGTTTTTTGGAGTGATGATTGGTTTTGGAAAAGAAAAGGATGATTCTGAAGTATATTAGAGTTGTATCCATGTGAAGAAATGGAGAGTGACAATAAAAATAGACGTCCAGACCGGGTAATAGGGAGAAAAATAAATTGGGGGAAGGAAATGACAGAGAAAAAGAGATGATGATGTAATATTGGTTAGGAGTCATACTAAAGCCACAGAGAAAAATGTCATGCCCTGTAAGCCAGCGATCCTTGACTGTCCCTGTTACCCTGCATCTTGGGCACCCATCATGAAAAAGGTGCCCACACTTTCTGGGCGGCGGTCAACCGGCTTCCTCTCTCCAGCAACGCGGTGCTCTGCTGGAAGTTCTGCCACGTCTTCCACAAGCTGCTGCGAGACGGACATCCAAACGTACGTAAACGACGACATAACACCGTTTCCACTCGCATATCAGAAAACATCTTACCTGTTCTTTTGAAACCTTGCCCCCCCCCCCACAGTAACTGGTTTGAAAATCTGAATAGCCATCCACTCAATACTCAAGCTAATGATATGTTACACTTCATCTACACTCAGTTAACTATACCTGCTCCTTACTTCTCTCTGTTTCTGCTTCCATCCTTCCAGGTGATCAAGGACTCCATGAGGAACAAGGCTGATTTAACTGATATGAGCAGGATGTGGGTAAGGAAGGACACACAGATTATTTCCTTGTGCGGTCACGGCACGCAGTCATGAGTGTGAGGAACACACTGACGACTTTGTATCTTGAATATTAAAAGATGAAACATGGTTGAATAACAGGAGGAGTTGTCATTATAAAAACCTTTTATTTTCATCTTTAAAAGGAAAATCAATACTCTAGTTGTGCGACGCCTCTGGCCGCACCTCAATTGTGATGTCAGAACATGTTTGTGCTCTGTTTGGCCGAGCTGGCCGTGCCGCCCGTTAACGTAGCGGGGGCGGTGTGGAAACCTGCTTACATTGAGCGCAGGCAGGTATGACGTTTGATCTCTATCAGCTTATGATCAAACAGCAGCTGGCGGTGGACATAATATCAGCTTTTCACAGATGTTAATGTTGGCAGAGAGTAACTTATCCATTTGAATTCAGCCACGACAAGAATGCGTTTATTAGTCTGTATTGTGTATGATGCTGCCGCTACATGTGGTATCTTGTTTACGTGCCGCGCAAAACCATCTTTCCAGGTCAGCATAAGCGGCACGTGCCATTTTCTATGCCGAATTGAAATGTAGAGGAAATCATAGCCAACTTGGTTTTGGAGAGCCCCTTTTGAAAGCAAACACCTGCACTGACGTCACTTATTGGAGCGCAACATGTCTGACAGTTGGACGTGTGGCAGCACTTTTCTGCTGTGTGTGAATCACATATAATTAAAAGGGAGCTCGTGTTTTGGTGAGTAAAGCCACCAGCTGTCCTCGTTGTCGTGGTCATCACATTACAGCACATGATTCTGTCTAGTCAGCCTGCTGCCGTTGGAGTGGAGTGACAGACAATGTGACTGTCAGAGCTCACAACACACATGGCCTGCCAGCTACATGCTGTGGCAGTAATATTATATAAGCTAGTTTCTAGCTTTTTCTGTGGGTAATTCCTGCTCTCACCTGTTTTTTTTTCAATGATGGGACATGCTTCCTGTATAGATTTAAAGTCTGATACAACGGATACAACGTTTGCATTGAGTCTCCCTCGAGTATTGATGCCGACATCTCTGTTGAAAGTGACGGGGTTTGTTGTGTAAGCCTGCATAGACTCCATCAGGCCGCTGAATTTCAACAGCCGCTCTTCAGTTATGTGTCAACGTTGTCTTGGGTGGAGATCCTGTAATTTAACCTATTCCTGGATTTACTCCGCCCCAAATTGTTTTTTCATTAGTCAGTTTTTTGCTGATGTCATCAGGCAGGAGGATACAGGAAGTTTGGTCCCTGTGACCGGGGTTGTGGCCTCACTTTCCTGTTGTGTCATCGCCACCCGCTCTCCCAGGCTCGAGGGAAGAGGAAGTGAGAAGCAATTGGCTGCATAGCTATATGGCAGTTCAGCTTTATCCCCCGCTCTCAGATCCGAGTTATCTTCACACAGATTAAAGTGAACTGTACCTTCTCCAAACTGAGCTGTGTTTTTCAGTGCAGTAGGAAGGCAGAATCATTTTACTGCTGTGGTGTAGTTCAGTCCTGCAGTATGTAAATAGCTCGCTCTTTGCGTGTTTATTGAATGCTGCCTTCAGCCAAAGTGCCGCAGTAAATTTCCTTGAAATACCAAAAGATTTGCTTCCTCGGTAACCAGCAAACTTTCAAATCTTCCAGGAGGAGGAGAGATTGTTTCCTACCTTTTATCATGTCTTTTTTTTTTTCTCTTGATGTCTCTCTCTCACTCTCTCTATCGCATCTCCCTCCTCTTCTCTCCCCCAGGGTCACCTGAGTGAAGGCTATGGGAAGCTGTGCAGCATCTACCTCAAACTGCTCATCACCAAAATGGAGTTTCACATCAAAGTGAGTTGGCCTGGCCTATAAAACCAAGCGCCAGTCTCCCTCATCACACATTATCTTTGTCTCAGACTCTCTTTTTAGTGCCAGAGTGTCTCTGCGGGGGGCCTGCTTCATAGAAAATTCTGGCTTTTACACTAATGGCCTCACAAGAATCTGTAATGTAGCCTTTTTATGAGACAGCTGAGCAACAGTGGTGGAGGGACCAACACACAGTGTTGATGCTATCACAGGAAGATGTGGTTAGTTGTTGCTCTGCTGACGGCTGGATAAGTCTTACCCAAGGGTGAGGGTTGTCTTTGCCAAGACGCCACTGGAGAATCAAAGGAATTATGTGACTAAACCCTTTGATCAGCTTTGATTTCACCCTTTCTGTGCCCAGTATTTGCTAAATTTGTCTTCATAGTCACTTACACGTCAACATACTGGTTGATCTGTAAGCTGATCTAAAACAACTGTTCAGCCCACAGAGGTAGAAGTAGTGCACAGTCTCTCCTCACACACTCGATAAAGGTCAATTAATCAACAATCAGCTCCTGTAAACACAGTCTCATATTAACTTTTAACCTACCAAGAGCTAGCAAGCTAAGAGGAACGTCTGCCTGGATCCTTTTTACTTGCAAAATAATCATTATCTAATGTTTACTTGTACAGCACTGTGCAAAAGTTTGAGGCACTAAAAGTAAAGTGACAACGCTTACAAAAATATCGCTATAAATTGTTTTCAATTTATCAATTAACTTCTTACAAAGTTGAGTAAATGAAATCAATATTTGCTGTGAGCAGCTTTAAAACAGCTGCAGTTCTCCTCGGTACACTTTAACACAGTTTTTCATGGTAACTTGCAGGTAGGTTGTTGTAACCACCCTGGCTCTGTGGGGGCCACACCATACCATCTGTTGCAGGAGTCATCATTCTTCTTGTCGCTGAAAATAGTTCTTTATGACTCTAGCTGTATGCTTGGGGTCATTGTCATGTCATGAATAAATTTGGGACCGATCAGACACCTCCCTGATGGTATTGCATAATGGATAGGAATCTAAACATCCAGGGTATAAGGTATATTCCATAGAAATATGGCTCCTTAACTGATAATACCTTAGTGAGAGGTCTTTTCAAGAAAAATGCAGGCCTATATGTTTTGTTTATTTCTTTAAATTGAGAATTAAATAGATTCATAACACCGCTTAGGATTGTAAGTGAAGGCTAACAAAGTTACAGCTTATTTTAATACTAAATTGGCTAGAAATCACTTGTATGCAGATATATGATCTCTGTTGCACTTTATTAGATTAGAGACGTATTTTATGAGCTAATCCACTTGCAATAAACAGCGGCCTGCTTCATGAACGGCTGATTGAAAGTCTGTTGTTGACTTAGATTTTCTGTTAAACTGCCTCCTATTTGTTTTTGTGAAAAACAACAATTGTAATTAAAGCAAGTGTTAGAATTCACACATTAAAATTAAATTGCTGGTAGGTTTATGAGATTAAATGTCAGCACCATCAACTGTTCAAATAACACGGTGCAACATGGTTTTAATGCTCTTCTCATGTGGGGGCAGTATCAGATGTAACAAGGTTATATTTTTGGGGATTTACACAAGCATTATATTTATTTTGTTTTCTACAGTAGGTTTGTTAAAAATGATGTAAAACTTTTGATGTAATTGTGGAAGTCAAAACTTCAGCTTTCATCAGGGGCCAAATATATTTGCTGGAGGGCCTGATTTGGCCCACAGGCCGCTATTTGCCCAACACTGCCTTATGATGTGTAAAATATTCAGTACAGAGAAAGTTACATCTGTCACCTGACCACAGGGGATCTTTTTTCGTCTCTTTGGTGTCCTCACACCTGCTCACTACAAGGAAATAGCATTAAATGTCAAACAGTATGAAGCTAGTTAACCGTGTAGGCAGAGAGAAACAGGTATAGTTTGCAAGTTTTTATGCTGCAACTTAAATCCATTGTGACAAGCAGCCAGTCAACAGCCTGTTTGATACATAACCAGGGTTTAGTTTTGATTGGATCCATCTGGTGGGACAAAAAACACAGTAGTGAACACATACAGTACATTTACTTGAGAGATTCAAAGGGTTTCATCTTAAAAACCTACCGGCCAGCAGAGGTGGAGGAAGTATTCAGACCCTTTATAGCAATACTGCAGTGTAAAAATACACCATTACCATTAATAGTTGTGCATTGAAAATAAAACTTAAATAAGTCACTTAAAGACCGCACCCACGCTTGTTTTAAGACATAAAAATACTCTGATGCACTGCACTTGAGGCTTCCGATTTCCACATCACACTATGGTAAGTTATGTAAGTTGCACATTGGACCACAACTGGTCACAAAAACAGGTTGTGACATCACAAATCATGCTTGTAGGTTCACACCTTTAACTCAGATTTAAGATGAGCGCAGATGAACTTTTCACTCTCAGCAGATGAAAGTTAAAACAGCCTTCAAGTGTCAAACTCTGCACACACATCATTCTGCACAGTGAAGCTCAAACATCCAACTGAAGGAACAAGAAGAAAAACTTTTTTTTAGTGTAAATAAGTATTATTGGCCCATGTTATTATCATACCAATATATATTAGATTATTTGATTATTATTAATTATGTATTTACATGTAGCATTTAGCTGTTGTAGTTTTAACTAATTTGAGCCATTTTTTTATATTGTTGAATATTTTAATCTATAACGGTGCATCATTGTCATATGATTTATATTAAAAATCTCAATCTGTAAAGCAACTAGTTATTAAAGCTGTCATATAAATGTAGTGGAGAAAAAAAGTACAATATTTCCCTCTGAACTGTAGTGGAGTAGAAGTATTAAATGCTACAGTAATTACATAAGTACAGTACTTGAGTAAATGTCTATAGTTATATTCCAGCACTTCAAGCACAACAAGACAAATTTTATCAGCATGTTATTGGGATGAAACATCAGCTTCTGCCTGTAAACGGACTTGTGCTCGTCTCAGATGGACGTTGGGGTCGCTGAACTTGTTATTTGAGCTTAAAGCCGTCCTCTTGTGGTCTTCTCTTTCAGAACCCTCGTTTCCCCGGCAACCTGCAGATGTCAAACAGACAGCTTGACGAGGCGGGAGAGAATGACGTTAACAACTTGTGAGTGTGGCCTGTCGGTTGCTTCGGCTGTTGTTGGTATTAATGTGGTTATTATCGTTGTGGTTATAAATGGGGTTTTGTGTCATTTCTCAACTACGTAGACAAAAGTGTGAAATGAAATGAAACCGGATGAATATTCTGATCATGATGCACCAGAGCTGACGTTCATGTTACAAATGAGCCACATGAAGCTATTCATCAAGATCAGGATCGCTGTTCAGCACAAGCTGGTGGAAAAAAACAGTTTGACAAATTCAAATGGTGAACATATTCTTGTATTTTAATGAATTTAATAGTCATGTTTAAATGTTATTATCTCATCGAAGCTTATTCTTTACACTGCTGTAAAATCACAAAGCTGAGATAAAAAGTCTAATTACATCTAGAGCAAAACAAAAAAGGTTTTCAGAGACCTGAAGAGGTAAAAGTATCTTGTATTTCACAAAGGAAAAAAATCAAACATTTGAGGAATGTCAGAAAAAAAAACAACATTGTGTAACAGAAAGATGTTTTCTTTCTTATCCCTTTAATCTACTTGTGACCGCTCCACTTTATTCCATGTTGGGTAACCGCTGTATTAAGCAGTTACAGGTGCCTGTTATGTTAGATATTTCACTGCAGCTGTGAGCATGACTCAGCCAATCAGAGCACACGGAGGCATTTATCCAGCGTTGAGCGTCTGCCTGAGCGCCGTGCTGTTCAGGAACAGGGAACAGAAAAACAACCAGCCTTCAAATGGAAAATCCCGACCCGGGCCAGAATATGTGCCTAAACTGGAAATCACGTTTCTTTCTTGAAAACGGACATGTGTGTCTGCTCAAAAACGTGTGATTTATTTTTTCTCTATCTTTCTGTCTGTCCTCCTCCAGCTTCCAGTTGACAGTAGAGATGTTTGACTATCTGGAGTGTGAGCTCAACCTCTTCTTGGGCGGTAAGTTATTCTGGTCCGTCTGACTGTTTGCTCTGCGCTACCAGCTGCGCTTATCTGAGGCAAAGCACAACGTTACACACGGGCACACAAACGCACAGATTGATGCACATGAGTTCACACTTGACAACAGACAGGAAGAACACAGTCTGAGCGATAGGTTCACATCTGTAACGGGGCACAGAAATAGACAGTTCCACAGACAGATGTGGACTGATGATATCAGCAGTAACGTCAGAGCTCCACCTCATCTGACTCAGTCTGCTACAAACCTATTAGTGGTTACGTACTGGAGCCCTGTTGTTGTCTGAGTGAGTCATCCCAGGTCTCTTAAAGTATGGACGGGACTAAAAATAGACAGCCGGTATGTGACCAGAGGAAATGCTGGAAAAGCTGCGCTCTCCTCCATTCATAAATGAGCAAGAGGAAATTACATTCTGGTTTCTATTTATCATGCCCTTCACTCTGCGTCCTGATGATGACTATCTCCTCCTCCTCCTCCCCTTTCCAGAGAAATGAAGACATCCAGTAGAATTTAATATCAGCATTAGCGTCATCTCCGTAAACTCATATCTCAGCCTCAGTGTTCATGTTAAAAAAGGCAACTTTTTCTTCTCGTAACTGTGGTATTTTGAGCGACTCAGATGCTGGATGTGATCTTAAAATAATAAAACATTAGAGTCTGTGTTGGGTGACCTCACACCCTAATTTCAAAGGCCTTGTCAGCTTCCTCCTCTGGTCTGGTGTATTTTAAAAGAATCACGTCATTTAAGGGGTAAAGAGACCAGGCCTGAGGTGTCTGTGTGACTGGTTGTGTTTCTTTGTGTGTGTTTGTGTGTGTGTGTTTTCTAGTTGTGCAGGAAACCACACCTCTGCAGTGCACAGAGGCTCTCAGGCTTTAGGGAGGGTGTGAGCAGGGCGGCAGGGAAATGAAACAGGGGCGTAATGATGGTAGAGAGAGAGCCAGGGGGAGTCAGACAATCATGTTAGTGTTCAGGTTTCTGCTCCATTTTAAACCCTTATTTCCTGCCTTTTTTCAGTAAGCATGAGTGAATGGTGTATTGCTGATTAATTGTAGTGGCTGATTGAGGCAGTGAACAGAGTCCGGCAACTTAATTGATTAACGAAAAATTCATGTCTCTCTGTTTTTGCCTTAATAATCACTGATGTGTGAATGTGTGTGTGTGTGTGTGTGTGTGTGTTGTTCCTGGGTGTGCATTTATTGACTGGGTGTGTGTTTCTCTCTCCACTCCCAGTATTCAGCTCTCTCGACATGTCTCGGTCGGTGTCTGTGACGGCGGCGGGCCAGTGTCGTCTTGCCCCCCTCATCCAAGTCATCCTGGACAGCAGCCACCTGTATGACTACACCGTGAAGCTGCTGTTTAAGCTGCACTCATGTGAGTGACACACACCTCTGTTGGTCAAACTGCACAACTACAGGCTCAGTAGAAACAGCACTCAGTTAAAGTTGTTCAATGTTTCTGGTGAAGATGTAAATATTCTGCATTATTAATATTTCTGAAGTTTTTGGACAAGTTTTTTATCTCCAGTCTTGGTGATTTGACATGTGTTGACTCCAAGCTAAAGGGAAATGCCACCTATTTTAATGATAATTAACTTACAGTACATCACAGTTTCGTTAGTCATTTTTTTGTGTTCCAAGATTCACCAGACTCTCCCATCTGCACAAACTCTTTGTAAATCGCTCGTTTTAACCTGTTGAATGCCACCTCTTCATGAGGAGGCGAGTATGTAGGATTTTATTATAGAGCATAATCAGCGCCCTTGAATTACCATATAAGGCTTCATTCATAAAAATGTCACCCAGGAGTAAAATGAACACTTCGGAGCTTCAAAGGCAGCAGACAAAAGCATAACAAATTTTGCAGGGTCAGTAGTCATATAACGGGAAACAATTAGAAAATATGATTACACTACCAACGACAGGTCATTAGAGCAGAAATAAAAACAGAGTGGAGGTCAGATATGCCGATAGGAGGTCAGTTATGCCAATATGCCAAAATATACCAATTAAATCTCAAAAATCTCTCTAAAAAATCTACTTGGCAAGCAATGATGATGATAATATGGTAAAAAGAAATTTTATTATTATTTATTTTAGTCAAAGAACAAAGACTATAATACTCATACAACAGGTCTGGACCACTCTGAATTTTGTCGAGAAAATCGGTAAATGCCACAAATTCTCTTAAATCACTCATACGCACCACTTAAATCTGGTCTGGAGTGGCTCTTGCATGAGGCCCAACCTCTGTTAATCAGCATTGGATTTAGCTGATGAGTTTCTAGCTTTACCTTCAGCTCTTAAACATCTTCGGGTGTAAAAATAATGTGTTTGAATACTTAGAATGGGTGACGCTTTTCTTCAAAACATTCAAAGACGACATGCTCTTCTCTGATTTTAAGAATTTCTCTGACCCCTTGAGCTCATGAAATCTTTCACAGCTCAGCTGCATGAACTCTAAAATGCATCTCAAAAAACCTTCTCTCAGTTTCTGAGAAGCTGGCGTTTTGTAGATTTGGAGGCTTTCACCTGACAGTTTTGATATATTCATCCACAAATCCCATCATCCATGTGTGCACTCAAGCACAGATATATTCGTTTCACCTGAACACTTTACATGCCCAAGCACTGATGTGTGTGTGTGTTTTGTGTGTACTTGCAGGCCTTCCAGCAGACACTCTCCAGGGCCACAGAGATCGCTTCCAGGAACAGTTTAAGAAGTATGAACTTCCACTCGCAGTCACACACACACAGGCAGAAAACCAGTCAGTCACAGTTTCACTGGTACTCTCTGTGTGTGACCCAGAGGACTGAACTTTTAGTACCATGTTGAATGAATTTTCAAAGTCTAAACCTCACTCTGATTCTCTCACCATTCCCCTTTTCCTTGTGTCTGTGCTTATCTTTCCTTCTCTCTGTTTCAGATTAAAGAGTCTGTTTTATCGCTCCAGTAACTTGCAGTACTTCAAGAGGCTGATTCAGATCCCACAGTTGCCTGAGGTGAGGACTGGCTTTCGTAAATCTTAACTTTTTCCACATATTAAACACACCTAAGCTCCAGGTTGACCCATTAGGGCTGATTCAGGTTAACCAATCAGTTTAATCATTTTCCATTAAAAACCTCTGTTTTTTGATAGTATAAGTTTATTTACCAGTTATTTATAAACCTTTAAACTATACTTGATTGGTGCTTTTGGGAAACTGCATTATGCATGTCCCTCTCTTAATGCTGCAAAAGTTGAAAAACATTCTTATATAATAAAAAAATGTGTGATTGTTACAGAATCCTCCTAACTTCCTGCGTGCATCGGCTCTGTCGGAGCACATCAGCCCCGTGGTTGTGATCCCGGCCGAGTCGTCGTCCCCCGAGTCAGAGCACGTGGTGGAAACAGACGACCTGGTGGACACCGACGTCCCTGTGCTGCCGGTAAATAAACCAGACAAGTATCTCTGAATGGTGCCTTCTTAAATGCAACCCATCTGTTCTGTGAGCTGCTGTCTGGCTGTGTGCTGCTATAATCAGCAATCAAAAAATTTAGAGGGAATTTTTTGATTGTGGGAGTATTCAGGAGGGAATAGATGCTAGCAGGGAATAGTCTCCCATTTGAAACAGCATATTTGTTACATTCTTGCTAATCCTACTATATTTTTGTTAGCATGTCATGATGTTGACGTTCACATAACTGGCTGTTGAAGCTGAACTTGAGAATATTTGTCTTCTTATGTAATGAGATTATTAATTTTCGACCTTCAGAGCAGTCCAGCTGCAAAACACCTGGATGATAGACAGTGCATGAGCTGAATATTGTTTTTAGCAGTGAATTCATAACCAGGTGTGTTAAATGTAGTTCATTAGATGACATGGAGCTACAGGAACATATATTTGGATATACAAACTCCAGTATGTAATGATTCAATGACATCAGGACATGTTAAGTTTTACCAGTATTAAACATTCTCACCCAGGCTCCTGTGGAGACAAAGTTTGACGACCTGTTTGGCACCTCGGCTGCTATTGACCCATTCAACTTCAACAGTCAGAACGGCATGCGCAAAGACGACAAGTAAGGCTTGAAAATGTTACATTGTTATATTTGTATTTGTATTGTTATAGCTGTCATAACAATTACAGTTAAAGGAGGAGAAGAGAAATTAGTCTTACATACATTTGCACCAAAAAATTAGATACACCTGTCTTTTTTACATCTATTATCCACTGATCCCCAGTTTACTTTGCCGCACAGATATGGGTTTTCAGTTCACTACAATACAAAAATAGAAACAAAGATCATTAAGCGTTTGATTGAGGAGAGATGTTTTTCTGTGTGCATCAGAGACCGTCTGATTGAACAGCTGACCAAGGAGAACAAGGCCCTAAAAGAGGAGTTGGTATCTTTCAGGCTGGAGGTAAAGAGAAGAATAATCTCCCGTTATTTATCTCAGACTCATATCTCAACAACAACAAAAAATTCATCACCTTTTTCTCCATCTCTGTCTCTTATTCCTACTCTGTTCCCTTTCCTCCCTCCTCCCTGCCTCTCTCTGCATCCCTCACCAGAGTGGTCGGTTGTGTCAGGCTTTGCGCGGGCGTATCAATGAGCTGGAGGCGGAGCTAGCGGAGCAGAGCCACCTGAGACTGCAGGCCGCAGGGGAGAGCGAGTTCCTGAGGGCAGAGCTGGATGACCTGCGGAGGGTCCGAGAGGACACGGAGAAGGAGCAGCGGAGCCTGACGGAGATAGAGAGTTAGTACTTCTATCAGCTCGGCATTATTACATATTTTTACTGTATTGATACAATTCAAGTAGTGTTGAATAAAATGTAAACACAATGGATGCTGTCCCACTTTTACAGAACAGGGACATGATATTAACTTTCTTTGGACACACTAGTCCATTAAACGTCCAGCGAAGACTTCCTGCTTCGTGTTTTATCACCTTCATTTTCTGATTCTTCCATCTGCTCCTGGTTATATCAGTGACTCTACTAAGTAGTGTGGGCTGCAGATTTGGAAGTGTAGATGTATTTCAAGGGTAGGCTGCTTCCTCTCAGAATTTAAATTATTTAATTGTTCCAGTGTTGGAGAAAAAAAATCTGTCTGCACTCAAAATTAAGACCAGAAACTAAACAGGGAGCAGCGATTTAAAAACACTCATCCTTTAATTTCTCACAAGAGACAAAAAAGAAGTAGAAAACAATAAGTGGTGATTGGATAAAAAGAATTTACCAAACTAGGCCTTTTATAGCTTTATTGCAACAACAGTTTAACTGCAGTTTCCTCACATGCTTCCGTCATTTACTGTCGCTTTGCAGAAAAAGCTCAGGCCAATGAGCAGCGCTACACCAAACTGAAGGAGAAGTACACAGAGCTTGTTCAGAGTCACGCAGACCTGCTGAGGAAGGTGAGAAAAACAGCTCTTGCATCATAAAATGTTCATAAAATCCTTCCCTTATGTCCTTGTGTCCTCCTATAAAAACTTTGAAGTTAAATTAAGTCCTGTCCCTGTAGTGTCCTTTTTATATTTCCTCCAAGCTGAAGGTCCAGCTTCTGTCCTAAATTATGTTGGTATGTATCTCTGCACGTCTGCATCTGTGTCCCATGTGCTTCTGTGTGTGCAGAACGCAGAGGTGACCCGGCAGATGACGGTGGCCCGGGCAGCACAGGATGAAGTGGAGGAGGTGAGGAAAGAGATGCAAGAGAAGGTGAAAATCGCCCAGGAGGCTGCAGACAGACAGGTGAGGATGACACACATTTTATATAAGCACCAAACACGCATACTTTGATAGTGACTGCAGGGAGCAAGTAACCACATTTTTGACAGGGAGGAAAATACGAAATAATCAGGTAAAAGGTGGATTTTTGGGGTAATGCAATTATTTGGCTATAAAAAGACTTTGGCATCTTCTTGGAGAAATATTGTCTTTATGGAGCTTTAAACTTCAAGATTTTGGTAAGACTAAGATATAAGAACACAAGCTAACTCACTGAGTGTCAGAAAGTCCTACACACTTTGATGGAGACCCAGCCGACGGTAGATAATGTCTGACATTTCTCTAAAGGTTTTGGAGCCGGTTGTACCAGCTGTTCATAAGTTGAAACTTATCCTCATTATAACGTCAGTGTTTACTAAATGGAGATTCAAGCTTCACTAAATCAAAACCTGTTGCATTTATTTAGATTGAAGAGTAAACAAGGTAATAATGGTCGACATATCTGACATGACACTTAAATTACAAAACTCAATTCTAATATTGTTAGACCAAATAATGACAGTTAGCTTAGCAGATATTTTAGTTTTTAGCAGATATTTAGTTGGCTTAGCTTAGCGGATATTTCCCTCTCACTGTTAACTGCATGAATACTACTCATTTTAAAATGAGTATGCAAGTATGCAGATATAAATAAACAAATTCATACCTACATTCACCAAGGATTAAGTTTATTTTATCTTTTGGCCCCTAAAACTGTTATTTTTTGTAAGTTATGTTACAGCTTGTGATGCTACGGTGACTTCCTGTTTACATAGCTGATTGCTTCTTATTGGGCAGTGCTACAGTTGTTTCCTAGCAACCAATTTACACATTACAAAAGTCTTTACCAGCTAAGACATTTCTAAGAATTTAGGAAGGACTTTATGCACAGACTTAGTAATTAATTTACAAACAGCTGGTGCAACCCAATCCTTTATGTGTCCATCGTTTTTCTTGATGATCTCAAGCTGAGCTGATGTGAGTTACCTGAAATAACCTGAAGACTTTTTTTTTTGTCTAGGAGAGGGATCAGCTGCAGCAGCTTCAGGAGCTGCAGAGAGAGCTGGTGTCCAGCAGGGCAGACCTGGACTCCCTGAAGACCATCATGGCCTCATCACAACAGGTCAGTCTTCCTCACAGCTTTACTAGACTCCTTACACAACACGATTATCGTGAATCTGCAAAAAAAAAAAAATACTGGACTACTAAATTAAGTCTCCAATTTTCTGTTCCATTAAAAGGAAATAATACCGACTACTAGGAGAAAGTGTGAAAGGATTAATGATGTGATATTTTTTACCCTGACTAACAGACCTTGGTGCTCCTAATGGGGTACAGTCTGGATAAAATGTAATAATAAGCTTCTTCCGTAATACACTCTATTATATTCAAAAATGACTTGAGAATCTCACTTATGTCCCACTTTTGTATTAGATCCATGTGTTTGTGAAACCACATGGATCGGCTGCTGTCAGATGTCCATATGAGCAGTGAAAGAGGTTTTCTTCACTGTAATTATTCCTCCTGTTCATACTGGCTATAAAGAGATCCCCTAATGCGTTTTAAATGTAAGTGAGTGCATTTAAAAGTTTGTCTGAAGCTTATATGAGGCGTCAGCAGTCTGAGTTAGTCATATCAAGTGGATATCTGCCACATTTACAGTCTTTTTAGCATCAAATTCCCTCTTTGTGTTTCCCTGTTGAGCTGCGGTGGAAGTATAATAACAAAAAGAGACTTTGGCACTAAAAAGACTGTAATGTTGAAAGATATCTACTTGATTTGACTCATTTGGATGCTGAAGCTTCATATTAGCTTCAGATTAGCTTTCAAACACATTTTTGCACAGAGGGAGGACTGTGGATTTTGGACTCCATCACTTACATTGTAAGTGCTTTATGAAGGGATCTTCTGATGGTCAGTATGAATAGGAGGGATGATTACAGCAAGAAAAACCTAGTTCAATGTTCATATGGGTTTTAAGAAAGACTTTAAGAAAATTGTAAACCTGTCCTTTAACTTTTTTACATGTTATCAACCAAGAAACATGAGATCCAAGTAATATTATACACAGTATACTACATGTCATATACCTCACTATTCAGACGTGGCATCAACAGATCCTGGATCCTGATGATGGTGGAAGTGTTCCACCATCATCAAAAAACATTTTCCTATCTGTCACACTCACACAGTCCTCAAAACACTCACAAAACTGTCTTTGTGCTTCTTTTAGACTTCATAAACCCTGTCTGTCATCCTCACTGTCACTCCCGCCATTTCACTTTTTGTCTTGTTTCTTTTATGTCACCTCCCCTCTTTGTCCTCCTCCAGCACCCGTTTCAGAAGCTCACACACATCCAGTTTCTGACAGAATTGATGTGCTAATAAATTTCCTTGACATCAGGGATTGAATGGATTGGTTTTCAGCGTGGAGGGGGAAACAATAGCAAAACTGTTTTCACCCTCTACTTTTCTTCTTAATCGTCTCTCCTGGCCTGCGTTTGTCATCTCTGCACAGCTGAGCCAAGTGGAGCTCGCAGATGCCAAGTTGATGTTTATAACAGGTGACTGAAGGCATCTATCTGAAAGAGGAGGCTTGAATGAAAACACAGAAGCAGTCAAATATTTTCCAAACAGCTCCGTTGGTTCCTGTATCTTATCAAAAGTTAGCAAAAGTCGTTTTGCGGGTGTATTTTTGAGATAATAATTGATGCACCGTTCTGCGCCCCCCTCATCCGTCTCTCAGCCTCCCACTTTTTCTGTCCTCCTCCTCCATCTCTGTAATCTCTGCAGTTCTTTTCACACACATCCCACGTTATATCGCTCTTGTCACGTGCCTCCAGTGTCCAGCTCTCACCAGCTCCTGCTGCACAGTTTACATTCATAGTCATAATTCTGCTTCTCCTTCATCTCTCAACATTCCTTCTTCTCTGTCGGACCTGCTGGCACCCAGCCTGCAAGTCTCTCACCTGTTTTTTTCTTACTTGCAGAACACTTTAATGTTTTTTCACAGTCCTCCAACAGAGTAACACAGTTTTCCAGCAAGCAGGATGATCTGATGTTACTCTGTTTGTTTCATGTTTGTTGCATCGCTGTTGAATTGCACAACCGCAGCTTCCCGATGTTCGTTTGATTGTAAACTCAACCTCAACCCAAATCTCTCTGGAGACGGTACGCCTATCCGCAAACTTAAATAGAGGCAACGTTGTTATGATCAGTGGCTGAAGACAAAGTGTTTTTTTTATTGTGAGGTCAGAGCGCTTGCATCATGCAGTACCACATCCTGACGAGTCATGACAGCTACGTATTATCCAAACCATGTCTTCCTGTCTGATCATTGTGCCTCATTGTTAACTTTTTCTCTTTCTGTATCTTTTTCCTTCTCTCCATGTAGTCAGGTGAGGTGCTCATTACTCAGCTCGCCACCCTGGAGTCTACGAACGCGGAGCTTGTCCAGTTCTTGTCCAAGGTGGAGTCGGAGCTGGTTGTACGGGGGGAGGAGCTAGAGCGAGTCCAAAGCTCATTGGCCAGTGAGAGGGAGAGCGGGGTGAAGACAGCAGAAGCCCTGCAGAACCAGCTTAATGAGAAGGTTAAGGGTTGAATGAGCTTTTTTAATTAACTTTCTTGATTAGCTGTAATAAACCAAGCAGATGATGTATTTAGCGTCAAGTGAGAGAATCCCCAACAACAAAGTCAGCTTTTAATCACGTTCACCCCCCCCACCCCTCCACTCCCCCAAATATCTTCATGAGTGGTGTGATAAGTTCAAATGTGTCTGCATCCACAGGAGAGCAGGGAGCAGGCATTAGAGAGCCAGCTGGTCGCAGCTCGCTGGTCCAGTCTGCAGGGAGCCGTGGAAGAGGCAGAGAGGATCATTCAGGACTCGCTGGTGCAGATAGACGACCCGGCACACATCAGCTGCACCAGCTCTGCAGGTCAGACGCTTTAAACACTCACACACATTTTTCTGAATGTTTTAACCCCATAAAACACAGAGCAGAGCTACAGTAATGGGACAATAATTATAATTCGGTGCGCATGCTTACATGTTAATGTCTCTCCATCCCTGCAGACTACCTAGCATCCAGGTGTAAGGCCTCTTTAGACTGTATGGACCGGCTCCATTCTGCCAGAGAGGCCTTCGTGGCTGACAGCACAGGTGAGACGACTCTGTGTAGATTCATATGATACAGACACATCATATGTTATGATATGTAATGAGGTTATGTAAGAAGCTCGTACACAGTAAGTTATTTTAACTCGTGCTGTGGTGCATTTGATTCATCGTTTTGCTCCTCAACCTTTTCATGAATAGTTTATTCATCTGAACAACCACAGACCTTCATAATATTGCAGCTATTTGTAAAGCATGAATACTCAACACGGGGAACAACCTCAGAAAAAACAATTAAAAGTAGAGATCAGCTATATGTCATTCCTCCCAGAAACATAAGGTTGACATCATGTATGCGCTTCTGTGTTTTAAAGTGCTGTAATCAATATTTTATTATAAACATGGATCAGATGACAGCGTCTAATGTGAAGGAGGTCACTGGTTTTGACGAACCCACAGAAAATGTTACCCAACTCTGTAGTTCCCCTCAGTTCAACGGAGTGTTTTAGCATCTTTCAGCTAATCGTTGTGGTTTTACAGCCCAAAACTTTACTGCTTTGATTCACTCTCACCACTCTTATCTGCATGGTTTTCAGCAGCAGCTGGCAGCTGTTTTCACTCTAATAAACCCACCAAACACTACCTGCCAGGCACCAAACGGCTAGCAGTTAGTGACTAGCTGGTGAATATAGTAGAGCGTTTAGTAACTGTAGTAATGTTTCCCTCAGTAGTTAGTGGAGAGCAAAATTGAGGTAAATGATAGTGACTATTGGACATATAATCATCAGGTGAATGTTAAATGAATGCTACTGTTGCTCGGATGTTTACCTATTGCACCTGTTGTTGGCGTCTGTTTGCCAACAAGTTCACCAAGACAATTTTGTAAAGGGATAATATGTCTTTGTTGTGTTTACAGCTTGTTGCTGTCGCTTTTTTGTGGCCAAAAAAATGTTGATGCATGTTTAAGATAGTATACGGTATTGTCCTTCTTATGTAGACATGCTAAAATTTCAAAAAGGCCACGTCAGGAAGAGGAAGAAGAACTTTTGAGATTGAGGTTTGAGATTAATTACCCGTTTCCTGTTTTTGTTTTTGTTTGTTTGTTTTTGAGCAGGTGTGTCTGAGCTGGTACGAGTGGTGACCCAGTGTGGCCACCTGGTGGGTGACACCATCGTTCAGGGTAGTGCCACGTCTCACATGGTGCCTGTGGAGCAAGCTGATGGTAAGTCTGTGTGCGTGCGTGCGTGCGTGCGTGCGTGCATGCGTGCGTGTGTGTGGTCTGTCATAGGCTACTTTTGGGGACAAATGTCAGACTTAAGACCGGTTAATTGGAGACTGCTTGTCCAGTTGGGGGCAAAAGCCATGTCCCTATTTGGGAAAAAGCTGATTTTTTGGGTCAGTGGTTAAGGTCAGGGTTAGGGTTGGGCGAGTAGTGGTGATGGTCAGGGTTAGGGAAAGTCTCCAGGAAATGACTGTAAGTCTATGTAATGCCCCCAAAAGTGGTTTGACATGTGTGTGTGTCTCTGAGATAGAGTGAAAAGATTGTCATCTCCTGTTCTCCCCTGATGTTAATCTGGGAGGAGTCGGTCAGTAAACCCAGACGTGTTCATGTTCTGACGTGTCTGCGAGTAGTTCATGTCTCTTGATGTGTTGCGTGTGTACAGTCAGGTTGTGCAGTATAACAGTCTCTGTTGCTAAATTAACGCAACTTTCCCACATGAAAATGTGCCATAGACCGTGCCAAAAAAATTCCAGAATGTTCCCAAATGAGGTTTGCATTCAGTTAGTCAGAAGAACACAAGTTGATGTTGTTCAGACAGTAAAGATCGATGTAATCTACCTCAAACATAAAAATGGGCACTTTGGAAATGGAATTATATATTTATGTTAATGGATTTATTTTAATGACATTATTGACTGATTTCATTTGGTGCTAACGTTGGGGTGAAAGTTTATTTAATAAAGGCTTGTTAATGGAACTCAAGTACAGTTTTTTTCTTTTTACATAACTTAGAGTCCACGGTTCTCATGTTCAAAATTAGCACTAAAATATAGTTGTTTCTCAGATATGCAGTATGCTTTTTTTCACAGGAAGTGATTACATGACTCTTCATGGGTGGTATTTTTTTTAAAAATCACATTATTTTACTTATCTTGTAGTTTTTCCCAATTCCTGCCATTTTACCACAATAAGAACACATAAAATGTTGCAAATTGTATCGCAATTTTTGAGAGAAGCTGTTGCAAAATCAAGCATTTTTGGCTGCAATAATCATAGAAAAAACTGGAAAATCCTAGAGGGACTGATATAAGCTAACAGTATTGTCTACATGTTTAATTGGATATATTGTACAATTAATTGTAGTGTTATGAAAATAATCTCTTGTTGAGTCTGTCATAAAGCCTTGTGCAGTATCAATGTGCATATCTGAAAGTCCTGCTGCAGTTCTCACATTTAACTGCATTTAGAAATAGTTCTTTAAATAGTCTTCAATGCAGAGTTTCAGCCAAAATATGCACGGATAAAATAAAAATGCTGACTTCATACAGAAGTAATGTTTACAGAGTTTTCTCTCTTGGTAGACGTTGGCAGGCTGGGCAAGTCTAAACATGCCCAAATATAATGGAGCTCTGGCCAGTAGCCTTATTACTGCAGCAAAAAACAAACATGGTGAATTGAAACCGGGTCAAACTGAAGCGACGTCAGTTGCTTTGACTCTGGGAATCGATATAGAACACTTTGCTTTGACCCTGTCTTTATCCAAATGTTTGCTAAAACATCTGAATGCAACATCAGAAAATTTGTGTACAGTTTGATGCAAATCAGCTGGTTGACATGCATTTTCAGATTTGAATCTGAAGAACGGGCAGACAGCTGCTGCAGAGGTAGTTTTAGCCTCCCTCTTCCTCCCATTAGAGCGGCACGTTGCCTGAGGGGACGTCAGCATAATTAACACTGCAGCTGCAGCTACTAGTGGCACTGTTACACATCTGAGTTTACATAATGTGATATTGTGATAGAAAATATCATAGTATACAACAACTTGAACACAGCAAACCAGATTTATTTGTGGTATCACTGTTTTTCAGCATGTCTTTATATATTTTAATGAGTGATTTTAGCAGTTGATTTTATTTATATAGCAGTGCCAAATGACAACAGAAGTTATCTCAGGGCACTTTTCACATAGAGAAGGTCTAGACCGTACTCTTTATTTTAGAGACCCAACATTCCCCTATGAGTAAGGCACTTGGCGACAGCCGCAAGGAAAAACTTCCCTTTAATGGGAAGAAACCTTGAGCAGAAATGGGCTCTAGGGTGGGCGCCATCTGCCTTGACTGGTTGGGCTGAGAGAGAGAGGAGTGGGAGAGGGGATAGATACAGAGAAGCACAGCAACAACAACAATAACAACAACAATAATTATAATAGAAATAATAGAAATATGACTTGTAATACTAGTATAGTATAGTGATAGCAGTAAAGTCTGAATCCGCCCTATGCTTGTCTCTGTCCTTTACAGCTCTGTCAGAGAGTGTGAAGGCATGCGGGGCCGAGGCTCTGGCTCTGCTGGGCCAGATGAAGGAGCAGGACAGCCTGGCCACAGCGGACAGCTGCAAGCTGAAGGCAGCTCTGGAGGCCATCCTGTCCACTGCAGAGGTCGGTACTTCTTAATATTTGCACCCGAATGTTTTTGAACCCTGTGTGCTGATACACAAAATGGGTCACAGTGTCCCAACAGTCATTTGATGTTTTAATTTAGATGCTGATATAAGGTTAAAAGTTTTAATAAGAACTTTTTTGCCTTGATACTAACTTGAGTCTCTCTTCGGTTCAGAAACTGCGTCCTCGGGGTTTGGAGCTTCAGCAGGGGGAGCTGGGAGATCTAGTGGAGCAGGAAATGGCTGCTACGTCCGCTGCTGTGGAATCAGCTGCCACCAGGATAGAGGTACATGATGGCGTTTGTGTGTATGTCTAGTATACTCATCCGGTGGCAGCTGTATATTTAAATAGGCTGGCTGTGTGAGAATATTGCCCTTTGTTTCACTTTACAGCAGTATTAACATCAAAGTGTCTGTTTTTGTCCTTTGTTTCTCTGTGTATCTCAACAGGAAATGCTCAACAAGTCTCGAGCCGTTGATACAGGAATCAAGATGGAGGTCAATGAGAGGTAAAACACAGATTAGAGGCTGGGTTTGAGAGCTGCGAGGAAATGGACTGGAATCACTAGATTTTAGGTTGAAAAACAAACAAGCATAAGGACTGCTTGTGTAATGTCTTCCAGAGAGGAGTTTAAACCTCAGATCAGCTGAATAATAATATATGTTTGCATAAACTTTGGCATCTTAATTAACTTCAGGAGAGAGAAAATTTTGAACTAGTTCTACTAAGATCATTATGCTTACAAGAATATCACATTTTCTTGAAATAGCAATACAGCCGACCCACAAACAAACATTTCTACTTTTTTATGGCTTTGTCTTGCTTTCTTTCCTCTTTATAGCAGTGTGGTTGGATTAAAATTAAGGAAGAAACCATATCCAAACGAAAGTGGCTGAACAAAGTAGCTGATTCATCTGTCAAAAATAAATACGAGCCAAGCCTCCAATTATTTGTTTGTGAAAGAGCTTGACCACAAGTTGTAAAAGATGTAAACAAAAGGCAATGAAGCAGAGAAGAAAATAGAGATGCTTTTCCACAAGGCAGCACAGCAGTCACATGATACTTCTGGTAGTTTGTAGACGTTCACACACTCGGGGCTGATGTGCGAAGAATTTCATCAGTTCAGCCACAAAGCCTGTGAAGTCTGAAGTCAGTGTGGCACATAATGTTTTCCTGCGAAACTGCTCTTTCATCCCTACAAACCTGCGGAAATGACTTTCTCCACTGTGTATTTTATAGCTCTAATATTTGTAACATCACTAAATCTCATTCGTTTTTTTCACAGGAGCCGCTCTACAAATGTTATCATGTTACAGAGATCTTTATTTATATTGTGCTGCTAACAGCTCCAGGAAGTTCACAAATCTCTTGATTACATTATTGGTCTGATGCTTGACTCTCTGCTTCAAACGTACACCATCAGAGTGATTTCTTCACTCAAATCTTCGCTAAACCATCCGAGGCTAAAGTTCGGTTTTAGGGATTAAATCAGATCAATACAGCTGCTTTTATCTCATACTGATGTAAATATGCATCTCATCCAGTAATCAGTTTTATAACTTTTCATTTTTGAATCCTAAAGACAAAAAGAGAAGGATGATTATTCATCTAGTCTGTGAAATAATTGTGTTTGTGTGCAAATAAAGCCAATTAAACTTGCACTTTTCTCTCATCTCCTCCAGTGACTTAATTATTAATGTTAAAAAAGAAAGTTGTTTTCTCAATAACTGCATTTGTAAGAGATAATTATGAAAAGAAACAAACAACCACTGCTGCTGGAAATACAACATTGAGAATTTAGGTCAATGGTGCATCGGTCGTTCACTAATTAGACGCAAAGTATTGAAGCTGTAACTACAAACCAAATAGTGAGAAGGCAGGCTGCTCTCTGTTTTGAGCTGTATCTTTTAAAATAAAGCAGATGTGTTCTAGGTGGGAAGATTTGCCTTCAAGATATTTGTAGGCGCAACATTTAGCAGGCGTCATGATGTTTTGCTTCCTATCAAATAGAGAGATCAGCATTAGTTGCTGCTGTTGGAGAGCAGTGTATCACTGTGTATCCTCTGCTCTGTCACCCCCTGCAGGATCTTGGCCTCCTGCACAGAGCTGATGCAGGCGATCAAACAGCTCATTCTGTCTTCCAAAGATCTGCAAAGGGACATTGTGGAGAGCGGTCGGGTGAGTTAAGCTGGTGTTTTTCATGGTCTTTTTTCTTCAAGTTAAAAGCGAGGAAGAGTCGTGCGTGAATATTTACAGATTACTCACCAAGTTGTGGATCTAGGACTGCAACTGATGATTATTTTCATTATCGATTAATCTTTCAATTATTTTCTCAATTAATCAATTCATTGTTCGGTTTATAAAATGTCAGAAGAGACAGATGAAAAATGACCGTTGCAATTTCCCAGAGTCAAAGGTAACGTCTTCAGATGTCTTGTTTTGTCCGACCAACAGTCCAAAACACCCAAATATTCCATTTACTATCACATATGACAAAGAAAAGTTGTAAATCTTCACATTTGAGAAGTTGAAAACAGCCAATTGTTTAGCATTTTTGCTTAAAAATTGAGTAAAACAATTAATTGATTATCAAAATAGTTGCCAATTAATTTTTGTCGATCGACTGATTGATTAATGAACTAATCGTTGTAGCTCTAGTTGGATCATCAGCATAATTTCTCTAATTTGAACATCTAACTGCTGCAAACTGACCTTTTAGAACTAGCAGCTGTACATTTTGAATCTTTTAATAGCAAAATTTGATACAAATCAGATCAAATCTTTATTGTCATGAGCAGTCAGTCGCACTATATAATAAAATTTTTACTTTTCTTACTCCGTAGATAATTAAACAGAGCTGGGAATTAAATATAAAACTGTTAAATTTTAAACTATAATCACACTATGTACAAACTTTACAAGATAAAAATTAGAATTAGATTAAATGTAATTAAATGTAAACATAATTTGTAAAAAAGTAGAATGCAGACTTCTTTACAAAGCAAATCAATGTTTGTTACGTGTATGTATTATATGTTGCATGGTAGAAGTTTGTACTAGAAGCTCAGTTTTCTAATAAAAAACAGAGAATACACCAATCAAAAAATGTATCAGTTATTCCTTACAATATAATGCAGCCCAATGCAACACTACGAACTTCCATCTCAAAGCTGACCAGAGTTTCTGACTCACAACCAACAAAAACTGACTAAAAGTATCTTCACAAAGGCTCTTTATATAACAGGGCCGTCGTATTGGATTTCATCAGATTGTAGGGATCTTCAGGATACAGTATCTGGCCCCTGTGCTCATTCCTGAGAGTTTTTAAGCGTGTCATGAAACTATTTTAACGTTCCTTCTTTTGTCCACCAGGGGGCAGCATCCATGAAGGAATTTTATGCCAAGAATTCCCGCTGGACTGAGGGCCTGATTTCTGCCTCTAAAGCAGTGGGATGGGGCGCCACGGTCATGGTGTAAGTGCCAGTCCTCCCATGAGTCTGTGTAGTGGGAAAGTTTATTGCAAAGCAGCTGTAATTACTCTGAGAAACGGAAATGTTCTCAAGAATGAAGAGATGATCATTACCAGGAAATAAAGTCACAAAACACGAAATCAGGATGGCCATTCATAATTCTGGTGTTTCTTATTGCATTTAACTTTGACATTCAAAAAACATCGAATCAGTGAATACCCTGCGTTTATTTTGCTCTGTGTAATTTCAGGGATGCTGCTGATCTGGTGGTTCAGGGCAAAGGGAAGTTTGAGGAGTTGATGGTGTGTTCACATGAGATCGCCGCCAGCACAGCGCAGCTTGTGGCTGCTTCCAAGGTGAGCAACAAATTCAAGAACTACATTTTTCACAGGTATACTGATCTTATAGAGGCTTAATTGTGTTAATGGAAAAATAATCCTGACTGGATGGTCTAAATTGATAGTTTTTTTTGCTGAGCTAATACAATAGGAACAATGCCAGTATATCCCATGTTGTAGATCTCATGTCTTGTCTTGTTGCTACTTTCTGTCTCCAGGTAAAAGCAGACAAAGATAGCGCCAACCTGCACCGTCTGCAGCAGGCATCCCGTGGCGTCACTCAGGCCACCGCAGCTGTCGTGGCTTCCACCAAGTCTGGGAAATCCCAGATTGAAGAGACAGGTGAGCGAATTTCAACAGCTGTGCGGCTAGATGTTTGACTTTGTAACTGACAGCTGATTCACTGGTTTATTTATTTGTATGTTTAAACTGTATTTGATATTAGAACATGTATTATAACCAGTTGTTAGTTATTCTGACTTAATTCCTGATTTCTTACCAAAATGTTTGAAGTTTAAATATAAGTTACAAGAAAAGTTACACTTTTTCTTTGAGAGTTTGAACATAATTAATTTGTTGTACAGATACGATGGACTTCTCCAGCATGACTCTCACCCAGATCAAACGACAAGAGATGGACGCCCAGGTAAGCAGCACAATACAACTGAAAGCTCTGTAGTTATGTAGTTATGTTGTTTTTAACCAAAACAAATCAACTTTACTCAAGTTTTCTGAGAAGATTACATGAATTGAAAACAAGCTAACTCTTCTCGTCCGTTTGACCCATAAAATTAGAAAATGCTATTTTAAGAATGAAGGTTTAGCTTTGTGTTGTTTGTTCAAACATCCACATTAGACTCTAAAGGCACATTGTTTTTCATCCATTGAGAAGCTGAACTTTAAACCCATATGAACACTTCTCTCTGTGTGCCCTCGCTTCCCCCCACAGTGGAAGAAAAACAAAACAGAAAGGTCTGGACGTGCGCACACACACGCTCCATTGTTGTAAACGCACACAGGGCTCAGATGTGAAGATTATTTTTAGTATATTTTCAGTAGTCCAGCTCAAGCTTTTGTGTAAATAAGGATTTATAACTGGGTTTTTTGAAAGCGCCCAAGGATACGAGGAAAACTGGAGAAAATACAATAACCCACCGAATTTAGCCTAATTCTGAAAAGTTAATTGTATATTTAAAAAAATCAAAAATCAAAGTTATGTAACAATAAAATAGTTCAAAAAATATTTAGAAATATCTGATATGACCCACAAAAAGATCATTTTATGAAATAGATCAATGGCTCAAAGCTAATGAGGTTAAAAGTTGTGACTTGTGGAGTGGCTTGTAATTTATTTTACAATTCTTTGAATGAAGATTAGTATTAATTGGAGCACAGAAAAGGCCAGTTTGTTCCCTCCCAGTCTGTCCCCATCTGACCCTCCTCTGACTCACAGAAATAATGATCAGTTTAGGTTTTCCATGGTTGGCGAGGGGGAAATAAAAGGCTACATAGAAATGACAAGTGTGTAATTGTCCTCTCCCCTGTGTCTGTGTTTCCTCAGGTCCTGGTTTTGGAGCTGGAGACGCGTCTGCAGAAGGAGCGAGAGCGTCTCGGTGAGCTGAGGAAGAAGCATTACGAGCTAGCTGGGGTAGCAGAAGGCTGGGGCGAGGAAGAGGAGGGTGAGGACATAGGACAACAACTATACATACAGGAAATACCTCAAAAATATTATCAAAAAAGATTAAAATCTGCATTTTCCTCCTCCGCAGGCACAGGTTGAGACCAGTCGTCCCTCTCCCCTACCAGAAGACTTGCTTCTGTCTGCCTCTTTCTATTTATACACACACATTTCAGTCTCTTTCTCCCTTCTTTTCTTCTCTTTTTTGTTTGTTTGTTATTCTAAGCCAAATGAAAAGGTGCTTCTTTTCTAAACCTATTTCTCCATCTGCGCCTGGAAGCTTCCATAAGGTCAGTACCAAGGGCTCAGCGACGGGGGGGCGTTGGAAGGAGGAACCGATGGATTTCAGGAGTCGCGAAGGAAAAAGACCCCCACTGCCTCTCCCCCAGGACTGTGTTGGTATAAGGCGGGCATGAAGTCGATCCGTTCTACCAATTATTTGTTGTTTTCTTCCCTGGTTCCCATTTTTAACAACGGCGCTCCGTCGAGGAGTTGCAGCGGAGACGCAACAAGCACAAGTTCTACTCAAGACATCCCAGGATGCACTGCACAGGGGCCAAACTCGCAGCAGCAAGAGGGGAAATGAGTGACTGTCTGCCCCACCCCCTGCCCCAAAACCATGTCTCTGTGTAACAAAGATGACATGCATGCTCTCCTACTAAAACAAGTGTTTTGTTCTACGTTGTGAGCTTATAAAGCTGTGGGAGCCTGAGCTGCTCTTTATCTGTTGGTGCAGTTTGACGTCTTTGCTAGTTTCTTCCTCTTCTTCTTTTTCTCACTGTGAGTTATCACCTTTTAAGTCCACACCGCTTCACTGACTGGTTTACTGGACTTTCTGCCTTTCACCTCCTCACTGTTGTAATGACTGTGACTGTTAACTTTCATTGAAACTCTTAAAACCACTCCAAACTGTCATCGTGCAGACGAGTCGGGGAGTAGTTTCAGAACAGGAAAGTAGCACAGTTGTTTTTGTTGGGTTATTTTTTGAACAGTCCTCTTCTTGTGAGGTTTGAGACCACTGACTACCTCATGCTACATCTTCAGAGGTAGTGGTGCATCACAGGGAGGTCTGATGAGTAGACATTCGGTCAATTTTTGGACATTTCCCCCTTTTCAGCGGTTAAAGTTAGTAAAGGGGGTCAGGAGAAAACACTTTGGGGTCTACTCCCTTTTCTGTTCAAAGTTTTTTTTCTCAACGACAACAGTTAGAGTCTGGCAACAAACATAACGTTGAAGACCCCTTATTGGTGCATATTTTTAGATATGTCAGCAGCAGCAGCTTTGCAGGTGGAGCTGGGATCCAGTCACATAATGAACTGCTACGCAACGGCGTTGTCTTCTGACAGACAGCGAGTATCAGTTCCTGGAGACGTAATGACCCTGCCAGCAGGAACAACCGTGCTCCTGGTGTATTTCAGGAGACAGGACTGCCCGCTAAGTCAGATAAAAACGTTGGATCTCTTTTAAAAACAAACTTCACGTCAGCTTCGAGGAGCTCTAAGGCCATCCAACAGCACACTTTTGTTCATGAAACGTTGAAAGATTTATCTGGTTTATCACATGATCCTGCCTTTTCAAGTACCCCGCAGGACTGACGTTGGACTGCCGTTTTTGTAAATCCCTGACTAAACTAACAGTCTGTATTTGCAGGACCACAACGGACTCTCATAAAACGAAATGCGCAGCACACAGACTGCAGCGTTTTCAATAGCTTCCTCAAGACCACATAGCTGTGTATATAACATACAAGCCTTCTACTGATCTTTTGCTTTCATCTAATCTGAAAAGCAACTGCATCAATGTTTGCATCTCTCCGAGTAAGGATTCAGTTTAATTGAATTAGGGATACAAAATGGTGCAAATGAAAATCACCCATAACTAATATAAGTCGTTATTTTTTTCCATAAGAGGTTGTTATTTAACAGATTTTCCTACTGAGGCTCATGACTTGTTGCCAGTGGACTTTGTGAGACGACTGACCATGCCTTTGGTTTACCATGAGATGAGTGGACATCCGTTTTTTGAACCCGACACCTTTACACTTTCTTTCTGTTTGATGACAATAGCGGTGATGATTCTCTTGGAGTTCGTCTTTCTCCGTGTCTTAACATACTTAGTTTCGACGCTCAGCTTCAGCTGTGTATCTCTAAAAAAGTTGTGACACTGGGTATTTAACAGACACTGGTCAAATAGTATTTGCCAATAATTCTTTTAAAATGTCTTTTTAACCGTTTGGTGCAGCAGATGGGCGAGTCACAACACAGTAAAGTAGTTAAAAGTTTATTACTAAATAGACGTTGAAATAATTAGACACCACCCATCTGGTGCTCCAAACAGGTTACAGCAAGTATTATTTGCAGTACTGTTGGGTCCAGGTCTTGTATTTAATAATGATTTTAGCTGTGTTGTGTCACTTCTTCCACGCCTGGGCAAAACGGTAGCTGATTTCATTAGAATAAACAGTTTAAAAGGAGGACACGTCCTCTCTTTATGCTATTTCATTCAAGTGTCTTGAAAGATGAATTGAATGCACCTTGAGTGATGATTGGTTGTATTTTTGCCCAAATATTCTTTATTAACCTCTCTCTCTCTCTCTCTCTCTCTCTCTCTCTCTCTCTCTCTCTCTCTCTCTCTCTCTCTCTCTCTCTCTCTCTCTCTCTCTCTCTCTCTGTCTCTCTCCCTCTCTCTCTCTCTCTCTCTCTCTCTCTCTCTCTCTCTCTCTCTCTCGCTCGGGTCTGTGTCTGTAGTCCTACCAGCTCAGCCAGCCTTTCAAACTGCCTCACACTGTAGTCAAAGAGAAACAAATACTCACATAGCAACATTGAAACATGTCTTTGTATGATATACTAAAACTATGTTGGTGGGTTTGTTTTTATTTTTTCAGTTTTTAAAATAAATATTTCAACTCGTTAATACAGACTTAAGTGTGACTGTGGTTTTATTTTGCGTCTCTGACAAAAGGAAGAAGTTATATTCAGATGATTCAGCTAGAGGAGAGTTATGTTTCTGTCCTCTCACCTGGTGTTTTCTGTTTCCCTGCATAGTATTTATTCTGGGAAAAGTTGGATATTACGTAACAATCACTGTTCTATTAATCCTCTTACCTGCTGATGCAACATGTGGTGAGAAACCTCGAGGAATTCTAGGAAAATAAATGGATAATTGCATTTCAGCTGTTTTGGGGAGAGGATATAATATGTATGATAATGTGATTTCAGTGCAGACACAATAGGATGCTTGTTTGTGTGTGTGTGTGTGTGTGTGTGTGTGTGTGTGTGTGTGTGTGTATGGAAAAGAAAAGGTGGGGTGTGTGTTAGGTCAATAACTGTCTTTTACAGGAGTAATAACCTCACATCTATGTCAGAGCAGAGCTAATGCACCTAATTGATTTTTGGGGTGTAGATTCTTTTCCAGTAAAAGCATCGACTCACGCAATTTAAAGTGCTTTGTTGGCATTAAACTTAAAATATCAAATTAGAGTCAAAAAGTGAACTTTCTTTGTTGCTCGATCTACAACCAACCTACCTGCTCCTCCTGCAGTGTATATGAAGTACACACACACACACACACACACACATATATGTCATTGCGTGACAGGCATTGCAGGAGACTTGAGAGTAAATGAATCAGTGTAATCTGAAACCACTGTGCTGAGATTACAGAAATCCCTAATCTGGGGTAAAGTGTGCTCCAGGATCAACCACCACATCTTCTGATAAGAGTCTTATTTCCTCGTAACTGCAATGCAGCAGATTCCCACTGAGACAGTAACATACAAAAATAGAAGCTACACACCTAATGGAAGCAAGTTCGTGTCTTCCAAACTCTGTTAATAATGTTTCTCACTTATTTCACCAGTTAAAATGAACCTTTTCTTATTAAAAATGTGTCGCTAATCTCAGCAGTAATGGAGGCTCTCAAGCAGAGAGAACTTATACAATGTAGGAGAATTGATATATTTTGAGTACTATAATGGTTTTTGACAAATTTAACCCCTTTATATCACCTCAGACTGAGCAGGTGTCCTGCAGGATTTTATTCCTCCCTGGCAGTTAAGGCCACACCTGCTGTCAGGTACAGACAGACCAGGTGTTCCTCGTTAACTGTCAGACAAACCATAAACTTGCAGGACTCCTGACCAAAAACAGCCGTAATTCTTTTTTGGTTTGGTAAATCCAATGAGCTCAGAGCGTTTAAGCAACAGAGAAACTGCTGCTGCAGAGACGCAGGTAGCTTTAAGTTATTAGTGACGCATGAGATGTGAGGATCAAACTAATGTCGCTGCTGTAATCCAGTGGTTGTCAGGTTGTTGACAGGTGAATGAAAACCAGCAGTGTTCTGGGTCTCAGACCAGGGACTGGTTTCATAAAGTCACACTAACAAATACTTCAGATAGATGTCCAAGTTCATCAGATATAAAAAGAAAAAAGAAAAAAAAAATAGTTCTGAAGTATCTTGAGTGGGAGTAATTTAAAAAATATTCTGGGAAAATCAAGGCTCTTATCAAACAAATAAACATGGCTGATTGAGCAGCAGCTTCAAGCTTTGCTCTGTATATGGAAACTGTCAAAATATTAGAGGTTATCAGACAAGTCAAAAAATATCACTGAATACATCAATGAATAATTATTGTTAGTTAAATTATTAAAACAGGGAATAGACCAGTGAATTAATAAATGCCAAATAAATAAACTAAGAAGTTGAGTAAAGGAAAACTATTAAGCTTTATCTTTATTTTTACACTCTATTTTCCAAACTTTGTTAGCTGTTTTGAAAGTTTAAGCTGTGATGCAACTGCAGTGTGCGCGTTGACCAGGTGATGTAGCTTGTTTTATGACAAAAATGTGCCTCAATCAGCCAGAAGAAGCTGAAAAGGCTGCTGCTCATTAGCTACAGCTAGCTGCAGAGTCCTCCTGATGTCACACACCTTAACCAAACATAGAATAGAAGTAAAATAGAGTAAAAGAGGGTAAAATCAAGTTTTGATTAATTTTATTACTGGTTGGTGGAAAATTAAAAGTAGAAAGCTTTCTATTTATTTTTACAGACATTTTATATTATTTAACTAACAATATTTATGGATGTATTCAGTTAAATTTGTGACTTGTCTGATAACCTTTTACTACTTTATGTTGTTGCGGGGCTCCATACAGCACACTCAGCAGAAAATCTCCATGAAAGTGACTTTAGGAGGAATTCCTCCTAAACTCACAAGGACATTTTGCTCAGAGAAAATTGCACAAAATTAAATATGCATATCCTCCGATTACTTATGTCTCAAAGAGCATTTTGCCTCCTGAGTGGATGCTTCTGATTACTATTACAAATCACAAAATGAACTATGTACTCTACGGTTTGATAATTGTCAGCATGTGGCTTGTTACAATGGAAACACACACCTCTAAGTGTATGTTTGCTAACTTGTTGGGCCTAAAATAGTCTTAATTGTTGTGGTTTATTAGCCTAACTGGAAAACAGATTTCTGTGCAATCAGCCTGTGGTCTTCACAAGCAGAGCCCACAACGAGCACTTCTCTGTTCTCTTCTCCTCTGTCAGTATCACTTTATGTCCACACTCAGCAGTGAGATGGTTGCCTCTGATCAAACGTGGAACAATATGCAGTGGTGCTGTGTTTTGCTGTGTGCTGCTGTTCAGTCACATGGGTAATGTGGTGGGTGGTGCTTGTGAGAAAGTCAGGCTGAGCTATTTATAGTCTCTGCAGTCCTGGGCTGGGCTGCCTTACAGCAGGTCTCCTGGCAGCAGCGGCAGCGTCTGTGTTTGTCCCCCCCCCCCCTCCTGCTCTCCAACACAAGCAGGATCCAACGGGGACCAGCCAGCCTCATGTATAAATGCTTTCAATCAGCAGGTACACCGGCAGGTACAGGTGATTGTTCAAAGTCACCCATGTGTAAAGAAATGTACTGACAGATGGCTGCACAGGAGGGAATAAAGATCTGATTTATGAACTTTGCTTCACTCATTGCTGCTGAAACAGCATATACAATATATAGCTTAATGCAATAATATGTACAAAACTGTGTGAACCACAACACAAATAATTCAAATATTAAAAATTGTCTAATCACAATAGAAATTCAGTATTATCCCTACAGGCATTACAATGTTTGTTACAAGACATCTGATAGATTATACAGGTGTTCTTTATATTGTGTCCACTCCTTGTACATCAGATTAGGAAGTCAGTCAGTGTTGTCCTCTGTCCTCTGATCACAGCCACACAAACAACTTGTAAAATGTGAACTAAAAATAATTTTTTTCTTCTTTTTTTACCTACTGTGTTTGTTTTATTGTCTATAAAGGTTTGTGTTTGTTTTCGATGCCTTTTTCATTTATCCCAACCTTTGTCCTAATGTTAGATTAGTCTGGTTTTTCCTGTTTGTTTGTTTTTTACGGACCGCCTCCCATCCTTCCTATTCCACCATCCCCGAGCAGTGCTGTCCAGAAGTGTTAAAGAATACTGCTTGTGCAATACATCTTAACTGTCCGTCCCTTCGATGTAAGACATCACCGGTCTCCAAATCCTCTCAAATTCCTGCAGTCTGTCAGTAAGTGGAAGGTATCAGTCAGTATTACGTCTTTCTTTTTCCAGAACAAAAGAATAATTTTCTTTGCACAAAGCAGACTGTAGGACAGGAGGTGATGCTGTGTGCTCTACATTCAGACACACCTTGGATAACCAAAAGCGGATCTGGTTTTACTTGGACTTTAAAAATCCTTGAGAGAAATGCAAATATCGCAACCCAGAATTCTTGTACTTGCGGGTTTAAGGCATGCTATGATTCTGCTTCTACTTGGTCACATTTCTCACAAATTGGTGACATTTCTGGAATGACTTTATGTAGTTTTCTCTTTGAGTAGTGCAGCCTGTGTAAAATTTAACAATGGCTGCCGTTAATGGAACACATTAACATACTTCAGACCCTCGTCCCAGATTTTGTTTCAGAGGCTTTTTATGTGGACAAGAGTATCATTTCACTGCAAATTTATTTATTTTAATTCCAACATTTTATCAAGTCTTTCAAAACACATATTTTCTTAAAGCAAGTGAACAAATCTTGCCAGCGAAGTGAGACCATTTCAACCAGTTTCCAATAGAAATCAACTTTTAAAAAAAGTCTTGTATCTTGAAACTGAAGAAAATACAAAGAATTAAACTTGATTATTACAAAATACTCAAAGGTTAAATTATTGGATTGAAATCACTCATATTACAGACAGAAATGACTCAATAATAGGGAGATTTTTACAGTGATGACAAAAGCATTGAATCATCTTTATCAGGAAAATAAACATTTAGACCAGACATCAGAAAGAGATAAGGATCTATAAGTCACACATTTCTATTTCAGTGTAAACCACGGTGTATGGTCACATTATGAAAACATTAACATCATATGATTTGTCGCTGTGGTTGAGCGATCCGATGTTACATTTGTCAGCAGGCCCAGCATTTCCTAGCAGCCCTCCTGACCCCTCAGACTCTGTCACAACAAAATAACAGTAACATGATCGCACACCACCAAACTTTCAGCTCTCCAAGAACATTTTTGGCTGTAACATGCAGCTTGTTGAGTCTCGTTCCCACCAACGTTTATTTATGTTTTACTGCACACTGACTAAACAATACAGACTGGGACTGGACAGATTAGAGGTAGAGAGATGAAAAGCACACTGCTCACAGTATTTTATTCACCTAACATGCTCAGAGCAGGCATAAGCCAGACTTGATCCCCATGAAAACAGCTGAATTATACAAGCTGTCGAGCATTTCACCAATAAGGCAGAATTACTGCTGAATTAGAGTGAATAGAGTATTTTCATCATAATTACTTCTTCAGCAGCTGTTTGCCCCGTAACATCTGATGATGATGATGTCATGGAAATGCAGCCCACAAGCCTCAGACTTCTGATGTTTCCTGAGACAAAAGCTGAATGTTTCTAGTGTCTCACTCTCCATGGCAACCAAGATCAACAACTGCCCCTTTTGTCTGATTAGAAATCCTTAAAATTACATATTTTGCTTCTCCCTTGTGTATTAATCCAGAATCTATGAATATGCAAGTATTGGTTGACTACTGGGGGCTGGTGTGCCTGCATGTCATTCTCTGTTTCTCACTCTCCTTGTTTCCTGACATCTCTAAACTGTTGCTGCCCAATAAAATGCCCAAAAATATATTTAAAAAAAAAGGTTTAACTGCTGGACTGGACTACTTGACTGAAAAGTTGTATACTGTAAAGGAAGTTGTATACTTGACAACAATTGGCTCCAAACTAGACTTATAACGTCACAAGTTATGCTCACCTTAAGCTCAGATTAAAGATGAGCTCAGAGAAACTTTCCCTCTTCAGCAGACAAATGTGCAAACAGCCTTTAACTCTGCACATACATCATTCTGTACAGTGAAGCTCAAACACACATTTTTGAGTTGAGGGGGCCTTTAAGTCAGTCCTTCTTGGTCAGATCCAAAGTAAATAATACTTTTTTATATTACATTTTAAGCACAGTTTTCTGAAGACAAAAAAGACAATTACATCTGATTGACAAGAGCCGTGACACTGTTTACATAAAAGTTGGTAAACTCTTCAAGTTTTTTTTCCCCGGACTACAGTTTAGTCTTTTGTATCTTTATTTGTTTCCCCAAGTGTGCAGATGTGTATCAGTGCTTTACCACAACTTAAAAAAATATTGGCTGCACAGTCACACAAAACTTCTTCAACAGAAGAAGTCTCTTTCCTGACTGCACTGTAATAAACTGCTGTAAAAGCCAAATTGTAACAGTAAGGTACTGTTATTTCTAAATACAGTAAAATACTGGAAATTTTGATGTTTTTTTGAGCCAAAACCAAGAATGGACATTAACAGTAGGCTACTGTAAGATTTGATGGTAAAATACAGTATTTTGATTTTTGCTACCGCAGTAACAAACCAAAAGGTCAGTAACAACCTACTGAGAAAATAGAATAACATTTGGGGATCTGGTTACTCAGTTAGTGACAATGTTTAATTTTTGCTAACATTAAGTTGGTATAATCCTAGCAAACACCTGGCAGGCACAAGAGAGCATTTTTAGGTAGTTTATCTTCAGCAGGTGGAAGTTTGAATTACTGGCATTTGAACAGTTTTTTCACTGCTGTTTGTAAGTCTTTAGATTATTTTTGGATGACTGTTTTCTCTTGAACTACATATCAGTGAATGCTAACGTTAGACCGTCCTGGTCTATACCTTCACATGCATTTCATAATTAATAATAGCCTAATATATAAATCACATAACAGCTGAAGTTGATTCAAATATGTTACCAAGTTGGTTAAGATATGTTAGCTGTTGAGCCCCAAAACACAGAGTGATCATATTGGTCTCAGCTCAATCCAAGTTTTCAGGCTGTAGCTCAGTTACTGATATTGTAGTTTGTTACCAAGCTGAACTAAAACCTCGGACATAATGGGTGATTTCCAGGTAGTAATATTGTTCACTCATAGTGAGTGTTATGTGTTGTTTTCAGGGATTTCATTGTGATAAACCCTGAGAGGTGGTGTAGTAGGCCAGCTGGGAAATTCCTAAAAAGACAATCAAGCTCACATTGAATCCTCATCACAACCCTTCTGAAGAATTTGACGTCACTTCATAAAGATAAGTTCGGTGTCCTTGTTTAGAATGTTTATCTCCCATTCAAGTGTTTCTCTTTCTCTCTGTGCTCTATTTTCATTCTTGTTTCTGTCTCACTCAGTGAGCTGTGAGCCTGGAAGCCTGGATGTCGACCTTCTGCCAATTATAACAGAGGACATGTGAAGGCATTACAAACTGTTATCCTGCAACCTGTTTATGTGTGCTTTTATATTTTTTATCAGTAGTTTGCAAAGCAGTTGCTGTTTAGACTTATGACTAAGTTTTGCTGACAGCTCAGAATATTACAATTTACAGGTTTACATTGACCCCCAGTGAAAGGTCATGAACCTTGAGAATTATTTTTTCAAACATACTTGAATATACTCTATACTCATATTTGAAAGCTTTTGAATAAATGTTCAGTTCCATAAAGCTGTCACTTGTCTCATCCTCTTTTGTGTGTTTTAAATGTAAAACTGAGCGAATCTTATTACTGGACCATTAAGATTGAAGACACATTGTTATTTACAATATGTGTCTGCAATTTATAGTTGTTTTTATTAATATGAATAAGAAGAAAACTTTTCAGTTGTTTACTGTAAACATTTACAGTAAGAAACTGTTAAAGTAGAATACAATAAAAATACATTATATTACTGCAGGCCAACAGTATCAAACTGTAAACAACACTTTCTACAGCAGAATACTGTAATAATTTTTACAGTAATTAACTGTAAAATTACAGTAGTGACACTTTAAAAAATACGGTAAGATACTGGCAGCTACAGCTGCCAGTGGTTTACTGTAATTTTACTGGGAAATTTGTTACAGTGTGTCCATCGAGGGAAAGGGAGAAGCTGTGGATACTCTAAATTTGTTCAGATTTCAGAGATGATTTCACCTGGTGGATCCTGGGCATGAGTCCTGCTGGAGAACCGTTGATGAATTTGTGTGACTGAAGGATACCTGAAAGAAACAGCTGTTGTATTGTAAAGTCATCTGAATGCTCTGACTGTTTATTGAAGGGTTTGTCTGAATAAGAGTGTCAGCCTTCTGAACAGCAGAGTGTCATCACTCAGGCCGCCCTCACTGAAGGCCTTTGAATGCACTGTTTTGTGCTCGCAGTCCAGCGAGGCCAGCCCCGGCCTGATTTTGAGTGCCTGATACAGATATGAGGTCACAGGATGAGGGAAAAAAGCCTTCCCCTCTCCATTGAGGGCTGTGGGCACTTCTACCCGAGTAAACAAACAAGCAGACGGCACTTTGCTTCCCTCAGGGGCCAATGATTCCCCTCGCAGAGAAGGAAGTGCCACAAAAGCAGCTCTTAGACGTTGGTGTAGACAATCTCCTGGGGACGCTTCACAGCCTCCATTGATCATCAATATCTGGCAATTGTGCCACTTAGGTGTATAACAGAACGCTTTAGATGTGAGCTAGCATGTTTTTATTTACTGAAACTACCATAAAAAAAAGTTATTCAGAGCTCTCAGGAAGCAGCAGTTGTTGTTCTTTGTGCTATGAGTCAACAGACTTCAAGGAGAATGATTAAGTATTTGTGTTGTCTGCACGATGCAGCTGGGAAAGTAAATTAAAGCAATTAATCAGGCACAGAGGCATCATAACATGGCTTGTGGCTGCCATTTGTATTGTGTTTTTTCCCTTAGCAATAGTAAAGTCTCTCAGTGGTGGTTTTGTGTGTGTGTGTGTGTGTGTGTGTGTGTGTGTGTGTGTGTGTGTGAGACTGTTTGTTAGTTTGTGTATGATGGATGATTGCTCTGTGAGCCATTAGACACTTCTGTGTGAGTGTGATCCTGAACTTCTGTATCTGTGAGGACAAAATGTTTCCACAGCAATAAGAGGAGGAAAAGAATTTAAGGTTTGGTCTTCAGTTTAGGATTAGATCTTAGATTAAGGTCAAAATGTTGGTGAAAGGAGGGAAAGGAAGATCGAAATGTCAAAAGCTGACAGGTTAAAGGTAGAAGGCACAACAGGTGACATTGTAGCATCTTGTTTTATTGTAAATAGTTAATAAAATAAGTGTTTAGATATATGGAGTATTAATAAGGGGAAGACAACTTGGTCCTTAGTTTCAAATTGGAGCAGAAAAATACAGTAGTAATTATAGTGTACTATATAGTAAATATAGTTATTGTTAAGTTGTTTGACTACTGTAAGGGATCATGACTAACAATTAAAGAGTATAAAAGAAAAAGAAAGAGGGGATTTATTCTTTTTTTTCATGCTTCTTGCTTAATTACTCTCACCTTGGTTATTTTTTCATTACTTTATTTTGTTTGTGGAGCATTTCATGCATGTGGGTTTTTTTAAATCAGTATTTCTATATGTATTTGAATTCTCTGAAAATTGAAATGTACTTACATAATGTTTCTTTTATTGTTTGCTTCTATCTGCTGTAAATCCCACTATACCTCAATTATATATATTTTTTAAAAGCATAGTATAAAGCACCGTGGTAGCTGAATGGTTACTGTGTACATCATTTAACCGCAGTGTCCCTGGTTCAAGTCAGGCAAGGGACCTTTGTTGCATTGTCATACCCATCTCTCTCTCCCCTTGTTCCTGCATCTTTGCCCATTTTTCCAATAAAGGCAAAAAGTGAAATGAAAAAAAGTCCAATAACATAGAGGTATTCAGATCCTATACTTAAATAAAAGTAGCTGTGCAACAGTATAAAAATACTACATGTAACTTAAGTAAAATTACAAAAGCATTAACAGCAAAATTCACTTAAAGTATGAAAAGTAAGAGTACTATTAGAGTATCATTAAGTCATTATGGAGTTATATTATTATATGATTACTACTTTATAATCCCATGGGCAGTTTAATCTGTACTAATGCGTCACATTTTAAAAAAGTTGTCATATGTTTTGTGTGTAAAATCTGAATAGACATAAATGTGGTGGAGTAAAAAGTACAACGTTTCCCTTTGTGTTGTAGTGGAGTTGAAGTGGAAATATCAAGAAATGGAAATAAGCACAGAATTTGAGTAAATGTACTTTCCCCACCACTGAAAAAAATGGAGATTAACCAGCTATATTCAGGGTCCTCATGTGTATGCAGATACAACTGTGTGTGTTTGTAAGTGTGTCCGTAGGCCAGAGGCAGCATGAAAGTACAAGACCCAAATGCCATGTCAGGATGCAAGTCCTTATTTGCCCTTCTGTCTTTGTAAAGTGCAGTGTGTGTGTGTGTGTGTGTGTGTGTGTGTGTGTGTGTGTGTGTGTGTGCGGCGTGTGTGTGTGTGTGTGTATCTGGGCAGAGCAGACTGTATGTTGTCGTCCAGCAAACACGTCAGTATCTGTGGCGTCGCATGTCTCTGCATGCAGAGCTGACTGTGTGTTTTTTAGACTGTTCCCAGGATGGTCAGAAGGTTTCTGGCATTATAAACATGCTAAATTAATGAAACTGCCTATACAGACCTACAATCGCAGGTTTCAGCTGCTGCAAATACCATAAATGTGGGGAACATTATCTTTAAACCCTACACGACCCAGATGTGATCTTTTCCAGCCGTCACAACATATGTGAACATCTGTAAAATCTAGGTCACACGGGGTTACAGATCACGTTTTTCTGTGGGGAAGGGGTGATCACATTGGTTGCTTTGTCCTGCTTTGCCCATCTTACACATCACATTTAATCATTACACATGTATAGTAATCCAGACAGTCAGCCCCCCGCCCTACTTTTTGCATCGAGAGAGAGAGAAACAGACGTAAACATAGACATCAGCACAGAGGCGGTCAGGTCGGTCAATCAAAGAGACAGTGGAGGGGTGGGCATGCATGGCAGACCCAGACAGTGCATGACACCGACTCCTCCGCTGCTCTGTTTTAGGAAAAAGAGAGAGAGACAGGGTTGCTAGGAGACCTGGCCCAATGCAAACATGGCACCATCTGCTGCAGTGAGATTTGGAGTGGGTTAGCCAAGTCGGACAGAGAGAGACCATCCCAGGAGGATCAGTGGAAACAACACTACAGGGGAAAGAGAGGATAGCAGAGGGCAGTGGGAGGAGAGGAAGGGTGATAATGAAAGATGAGGGGGAGGAAAGGAAAGCAGAATGAAGGAGAGGAGGAAAGTAAGCATGACGAGAAGCTTGATTAATGTATGACTAACAGGAGTGACTCTCAACCCACCCACTCATAACCCTCCTACGCACACATTAACACACACATATATATACATATTCAAATTCATTCCAGTCTCACAGAAAAACATTGTGAGCATAATTATCATGTTATTTTCTGTATTAAGGTGAGATAAAGATATGATAAACGCTGGTGGAGGTGAAACCAAGCTACTGCTGCTGCTGCTGCTGCTGTTGTTTTTTTCCCATTCCCCCAAAAGTAACAGATGATGCACTTGTTACCATGGGGACAATAAAATGTCATTATCACATATCACAGTTCAGTCGCAGCCTGGTGAATTCACACAGCCACCTCGTAATTACTGTGAATGAGTCATTTCTGTCACCATTACTGTTATTAGCGGTGTGTTTTAACTAAAAAAGCAAAAACAAAATGTTACCTAAGGTTCACACAAGTCATCTGTGACTGTGATCATTTTAGTAAAGGGACTCTCCACAGATTTTACACATGAAGATCAGTTTTCCTAGCAGAAAGAGAAAGTCTGTGAAAACAGTTGTATAATATCTATTATGGCTCTGAGGGGAGCTTTTTTTAAAATGAGGCTATGTAATGTTTGAGAGAGGAAATAACACATTATTCCTCTTACAGATGAAAAGTTGAGTTCATAAGCAATAAAATACACCTTTGTCCAATATAATACACTCAGCTGTTTTGATGCTACAGCCTGCCAGCCATCAATGTTGAGCATCCTTTTCAAAAATCTGTCTCCTGTGTGTCTCCCTTAATCAAAGTGCAATGCTATATCATTAGACCAGTACCAAGGTTGCATGAGAAGAAACAAACAGTATATTCCATACAGATATCAAGGTGCATTTTATTAGATGAAGATCCAATGATATATAGTCAACATCAGCATCCTCCTTTACAAAAGACATTAAAATTGAAACATTTTCAGTAAAAAAGTAGTATTGTACAGCCAATGTGGGGTACCAGAGAGAAAGCATGACATGACCTAAATCATATTCATTCATCATCTTATGGATCATAGATAAAACACGATACATTAACATTATTTACAGTCTGTAACACAGAGGTTGACATGAATGGTAATCCTCCTGGTGAATACAGTAAATAGAATATATTCATATATTAAGATCTTTTGTTTACAAAATCATAATGCATTATATATATCACAGAGAAAGGCTATCCACAACCTTGGCTTTCAGCTATACACACCCCCTTGTTTTGCAACACATTGCCCAAGCAAAATGAGATCTTTTGTTTGGTCAATTTATTGTTGATGGGTGGGTTCTTTGGTTGTGCTGGGTTTTATATCACAGCCTCCGACTGAGCAGTCAGCTGCTGTGTGTTACTGAAGAGTTACTCTATTTACGGTTTGGTTGTAACTGGAGAGTTTTGAGCAGGGCAACTTTTAGGGGCAATGTTTGCAACAGCAACAGGGAAACAATGTGTGACACACAGGGCAACTAATTTCACTTCCCTTAACCAGGATCACATTTATATCTGTAATGCTTTTGTGTCGCTGCAGAAGTATTTGCGGACGTGGTTACTAATTGTTGTATTAAAGCACAAGGTTTCATTGCTTTTCTTTTCACGAACACATGATGAAGACTGACACAAAACTGGCCAGAGTTTTTAGCTTGTGCATGCAAGAAAGATGCATTTCCACAGGATGGAGGAAGTAATGGATTCTCTCATATGAAAATAACACATTTCCATTAGAGAATAACACATTCAGCACATTAAGTAGGATCCTGGCCTGAGCAAAGGAGAGTTACCATCCATCAAGGTACCTGAGCAATGTTACCCATTAACGTTACCTCAAATATTACCCAGGTGTCATAACAGGGAATATTTAGTAAGCTAAATGAGGTGGGAAAAATAAGAAAAAACAAGAATTATTATCTAAAACTGGAGCAAAACCTAAGTAAATAATGTGTTGGTGCATTAAGGACAAAAGAATAAGAAGTCTGTCCATTACATTGCGCCATAATGTTGCCCAGTAGGTTTGTTATAGTGTTTTATTCTGGTCAGTTAGTGAAGAACTAGTGTGACAGCAGTTAAACAGCAGTCATCCCAGACTGAAAGAGAGCCTAAGAGTGATGGGTATTACCTTTTATACATATGCATCTACAGTACACACCTCTGTGGTCATGTGAATAACATGTAACTTCATAAAAAGTTATCTTTTTTAACGTTGCATTTTCCCTCGGCCCATGAATCCAGTCATGCGTTGCGGCCATTTGTTTAACAGTTTCTTCAAATCAAAGTATTTGTTTGCAGCTGACCTACAACAGTAGAAAGACGCTCACAGTGCTCGCAAAACCTTTGGGAATCCCAGCCAAAGTCGTCCACCTGAGACACGCTTATGTTGTGTAATTCTATCTGGCCAAGTAACAAAGGTAGACCCAGACATACACGAAGCGGATCAGCAGATCACTTTACACGACTCGGTGTATCGAAGGGTGAATAAAACCCAGGGGACCTGCCTTGCTGCTGCGAGGGCAAATTCCTGCGAGGTTTTAGGACAAGCCGGTGGCTGTCTGTCTGTATCTCTTTCGCTCTCGGCCCACCCTGCCCCGTCCTGAGCTGCATCGCTGGCAAGGCATGGAGTGGATCCCAGCCAGAAGCCATCAAACCCACTGCATAATTGGATCAGGATCTTTCCTCCCCGCTGCCCCTCCCTACATGTTCAGTGAGCGGCCTGGTGGGCGGCAATCCCTGCACCCACCCCATCCGCCACAACCTGACGCCCATGTGCTCGGGCCTCCGTGCCAAGCCTCAGCGCCAGGCCTCATCACTGGCCCAGCTGGCATGGCCCCAATCAGCTGGATTTGCTATAATCATCTTAGGTCATCTCATTCACATTGGGAACAGAGCGAATGCCCGTCAGCTCTTCAAGCAAGGCCACTGAACCCCACCAGGGTTCATCTGGTCCTTCTGGATACATTTCCACTGAGTGACCTGCTAATAACCGGTTTATTGTCAAACAAGTTAGAATACCTCACACACTGACGTTCCTGCAGGTTCAGAGGGAGTGTTGCCACCTTTTTAAGAGTTATCAAATCACGTTTCAGTATCAAAAAGAGACCTTTTGTCTCATCTACCGTTGCTGGCCAGTCACCTAGTCCTGCTAGCTGCGTACAAGCCTGCCTAGTCTGTCTCTCTCTGTCAAGCTGGGATGTCTGGGACCTTGATGTATGTGTGTGTGTGTGTGTGTTTGTTTGTGTGTGTGTGTTTGTGTGTCTACATCAAGAGGTGTGGTAGGGAGGGATGGGCAGAGAGTTACAGAGGTTAATGGTAAATCAGCCAAACCAAAGTCACACACTCACCCACCTCACACAACCTCCCTCCCTCCCATCCATTTGTCCGTCCATCCATCCATTCACCCAGCCCCCTCCCCTCCCCTCCGCTGTGGTCGTGTCCCGGCTACTCGTCCCTCAGTCCCAGCCGTTGTCCTTGATCATGTGGGCCAGCTCGATGATGAACTTGCCCTCTTTATACTTCTGACTGCTCTCAAAGGCATGTTCCTGGAGGGTGTGGCAGAGGACAGAAGAGACAGAGAGACACCATTTAATTCAAATGACAGATAGATAGAGAATAATAATATGTTTAAATCACTGACAGAGAGCAGGATAGTGTAGGATAAGACACAAGAGGCACAAAAAAAAACCGTGCTCAAGACAGTCTTTCTAGCTGCATATAAAAATCCTTGACTCAGTCCTGGCATGTCTCTGCTCTTGGCTCTATGGAAGCTGCTTATATAACCGTCAGTCACTGAACACTGCAGAGGAGTCTGCAGAACCAAAACTCTAACCGGGCTGAAAGTCCATACCTCACATTGGCAAAAATGTCTGTCTAACCACTAATATTCTGGCAAATCCAAAAGCTGACAGGTTTGATCCTCAAAACAGCCAGCAGAGAGGTAGAGTCTGCTCTAATTTTGCAGGCAGCAACATGCATTTCGACTGTTAGGCGTCTAATCCAAAATTCCTCTGGAAAATAGGAATGAGATTCATAGAAAATGCCAGAAACACAAAGTCTGAGCTACACAGAAGCTTATTAGCTCAACTTAGTGTTGTTCTTGAAGGTAAAATACATGAACAAATGCCTCAACTGACACCATAATTGTGAATTTTCTTCACATATCTAAATATTGAATGTAGTGGCTACTGAGATAATGTAACTCAGTAAGTCGAAAGCCCCTTTAGACATATACCGCGTTACATAAATGTGACGGCAGTTTTGGTCTCATGTCTGATTAACCGCATGAGTCACTTTTATGTAAAAGTCAATCGTACTAGGTCGGACCTAGGAACATCTCTGCCGTCATATTAACGTCAAGGCTACGAAGGCACACAGAGAGAGATATTAAACACACATCGAGTTCCAACTTGTTAAGAGCTCCGTACAAGTAATGAGAGCTAAAAGACCAAAATTCATGACACCGCAGTTGAAGTTGAAGTCAACCTCCAACTTGGATAAACACAAAGTCAATTTCTTTTTCTTTTTTTTCCAAGAATTGTGGGTCTCAACAGCTGATTTCTCTTCCTCTAATATGTGTAATTGTGTTTATTGTTTCAACAGTAAGATTTAAAAACAGAGGGCATCTGTTTGTGAATGTCTTAGCCATGCTGGTCACATGATAACACTCAGCTGGTGGTGGTTGCCTGCTAATCCCACCTCATCTCTATCCAGTTCCACCTCCAATATCCCCATATTTGTGTGTTTTTCTGGCCACAGTACCGTAACTGACAAAGATGGTGGTGAGCGGTAAACCCAAATCCAAATTTGAAAAGCTCTTTTTGGAAACCCACAGGTAAAATCACTGAAGATATTCCTGTTTTAAACTATGTATTTATTACACCCCTTTAACTAAACATTTCATATATTATAGCCATCGTTTCAACACAGCTCCTATTTTTAAAACCGTTTGAAGGGCATTTTTTTAAGCACAGTTGCTCATCAATGATGCTTTCTACTTACAGTCCATTAACAGTCACATGTGAGAAAGCAGACAGTCACTGTGAAAACGCAGAGAGTCACAGAGTAGGCCGATACAAATGTTCTTTCACTGTGGAGCGTCTGTACCTGGTTTTGTCTTTGGCTATTTCTGTTCAGAGCTGCAGAGGCACGTTATCAGATTTCTCGGTGTAGAAGTGCAGTAGGTCAAGCCTCCCCACAGAACTTTGATGACTGCAGAAAATCAGCACAACTGCAACTGATATTAATGGCAGCCCTCCATTAAGTCCTATTTGGTGTCTGTGTGCTTGTGCACACATGTGTTTTCTCTGCCTTGTGGGGTCCTGACAGGAATAGAAACTACCCAGAAAAGTAGCTACTTGTGAAGCTGCTTCACCAGGTGTTTACCAGGCGTCATAAGGAAAATTGTTATTTTTATCCCGGAAGGTTAAAGAGCCACGTTTAAGGTTAGACATGTAACTGTGAATGTTACAGTTAGAGGTTAGGTAAAGAGTGATGGTCAATGGAGCCCTCTCAGAAGCCAAACAACAGGGATATTGTATATGTGTGTGTGTGTGTGTGTGTGTATGTGTGCGTCAACCTCTAAAGGATACAGTCACGTGCCCTATAGTGTAAACTCTCACCTCCATGCTGACAGGGTTCACCAGTGACAGCTGCATATGCTCAGCTTTGCTGATATATGAAGACAGCTAGCATGTGTGCATCATGTTCAGTTCACCCTGACATAGGAGCTAAAATACCACCTGTACTAAAGACACGCTGCACGTGTATTTTGACGTGTTATATCACCGCTTTGTGTTGAATGTATAGCTCTAATATTAGCCAAAGCTACACAGCGAGGCTAATAATGTTATTTTAACTGTAAGTGTTAAAATCCACAACACTGTCAGTTTTTATGAGATTTATCAACAATTATTAAAAGGGACATATCAGGCCTTTTGTGATTTTCTGTTATTTTTATACTGTTATGATGTCAGATGTCTGTTAAACATGGTTAAAGGTCTAAAACTTGTAAAATGCTCCCTGCAAGTCAAAAGCCGGGGCTTCGTTTGCAATGTTACCTCAATTTCCTCCTTGTGATGATTACAGATCGTTCGTACATGCCCACAAATGGCCATCCATTAGTAACCTTTGTTGCTAAGGTTGTTCCATTGGCCAATAGAGCCCCAGAATATAAATATAGACCTGGAAATGTGCATGATGTGTCCCCTTCAACACTAGCAATGACAGTTGTGATGAAAATCAGCCATATAAAGTAGACATCTGCTATAATAATAACACTACTACGATATCTGCTATAAAGTCAACTATAATAAAACCTAAGGCATATACTGCATGTATAAATGCAGTATCAGATGTCTAAATCAGATGTCTTTTACTTCCACAAAACATCAAAAACTCATCACAAGTCACATAAGATAAATAAAGACTTCTCCTTCTGGTCTCCATCTGTTCTGAGCAGTCAATCTAATAACTCATTCAGCCCAGAGCCGTACCGCTGCACTGACCCTGAGAGAGGAGGAGGTCCCAAATATAATTAGGGTGCACACAAAATTAGGGTGTGCTTTAATAACAACCTCCCAGTTTATCGTCCTCTAACCATGGATGTAGTTTGTGTGCTGTGCATCAAATCAGCCAAGGACACTTACGTATTTCCATCCCAGGGTCGTCTTGCAGTTCTCACAGTAGATATCTGCTACAGCGTGCAGACCCGTGAGCAGAACTCTCTCCTCCGCAGGGCCACACCCGACGTTCACCCTGAGAGAGGGAAAATCAGTTGGGGGGGGCGGGGGGGGGAGAAAAGAGCGAGAGACAACAGTTAAAAGAAATTGCTGTGTGTAAGTGGCTCAAGTTAAACTCGCTCAGTTGCATGAACTGTATAATGTGCTCCAAATGAGTCACTGCCTCACACCCACTCAACACAGCGCATACAGATAGGGCACCAGGCTGCGGAGCACAGATTCAAACAGCCTCATTTTCACACTCAATTCAGCTGATAATGACAGCGCTCCGAGGCACACTACACTGGCGCTTCACAAACAATATAACTGCCGTGTTTTCCTGGCACGTAACGTCAGCTGCAAAGCCGTTTGCGAACAGGTGGGTGTGAAAAACAACAAGAGAGGGGACACTCACACTGAGTTGAACAGGTAGGCTCTGCCCTGGCTGCCCTGGAACGACTGCAGAGACAAGATGAGACAGAGATCAAAAGGCTGAAATAAGAATCCACCCTTTCATTTTCTGCTTGGTTTCCATGTTACTTAAATAGAAGGTATTATTTTAAAACCTGTAGACAAAATCTTTATGAATGTCTACTTTAAACTGGTGTGTCGTCTCTCAGTTACAGCATGGTTGACTAATGCATAAGTAGCTTTACCACTGGCGATGTAGTTATTCTCTAGCAGGACAACAAACAAGCTGCTGCAGATTTATGTAGCGCAGCTGTGTTACGACCGGCAGAAGGTCTTTGTGTACAGGTGAGCTGTGTTTTCATAATCGTTCGTGGAAAAAGTGATAGTGCATTCATAATCCAATTCACTAACCAGCTTATAACATAATCCATCCACAGGAAATTATGAGTTGGCGGCTGACGCAGACATACAGGTGTGTATTTTTATAACACCTCATCCTCTCTCCACCTTTTATCATTTTCAACACTTGTCCTTTAATTGAATTTAACACTTGTAGATTATATTCTGTAAAATTAAATGCACTGTGAATTGAAACACTATAAAATAAAACACTTGTCTCTAAAGAAACCTACTTTATGTGTGATCTAATAACACACACAGATCAGTTTCCAGGGGCAACCAGTGTTCGGTAAAATGAGCCGAGTCACTGGAGTCACTGGTGCCACTGTCACAGCCTGGTTACCTTGGAGATGAGCTCGTCATGGTTCGCAAGGTGAGCTCGGCAGTGGATGCAGCTGTAGGTTCGGTGGCAGCTCGGCAGGTACGCCTGGAAGGTCTTGGAGCGTGTCATTCTGACCATGGGCGGGGTTGGCGGGCGGTGCAAGAAGGGACTGCCAGCCCAGGTCGGCTCACAGGGGAAGCACCGCAACACACAGGTGAGGGCCGTGGTGGGCGGTGGGTCGGGAGGCGAACACCTGAGCACGGGAGGAACAAAAGAGTGGCTAATGGTTACATCGGTTGTGTAACAGCTGCTTTCTGAGGCTGATGTTGCAAACTGAGCCACAGGTGTATCACTGCTGATGGGATTATGCAGTCCTCTGTGGGTTTAGGGAATTCTCCCAACCTGCTTGTGTGTGTGAAAACCTTAAAAGCCCCAAAAAGCTGCGATGTGATGCATTATTCATGAGCCTCTCTCCGAGGCTGAGTCACTGCATTTCACTTTTCAAGTTTCAAGCTGAGAACACTTAAAGAAAACCTGCTTTAAGAGATAACCATGAAACAGACCTCCACCACGCAAGAAAACAACACCGAACATCTACCAAGTGGCCAAATATGAGTCCCAACTGGTGGAGGGAGCAGTTTAGGCTCCAGTTACAGGTACAGACTGATGTGTGGCTGTTTCCATTAGTTCAATCGGCACAGACCTTTTCAATACACACAGCTCACATTCTGTATTGAAGTCTACGAGGCTGCGGAGATAATCTGCTTAGCCTAGCACAACTGCGAGGCTCGCGCTATACTCACTCCATGATATCCAAATAGACCGAGCCCTTAAAATACTTCTGCTTGGTGTGCCCTGGTGACTGAGAAGATTAGTGAGCTGGCCTGGGAACCCATCCCAAAAGGCTCTAGGACCAGAAGCATGTTTTGACGAACTGTACAGGAGAAGCTAAATGGTTAAGGGCCAATGCTTTCTATTGGTGCAGTAATCATGTTTGTGTTGAGATTTCAGCACACTAAACACATCCTATCAATCACAGAATGTAATCTAGTCATATTCCCCACTGCTATACTTTCCATAAAGATGCAGAGAAGCCTCATCAAAACAAAGAATATGCAACTTTTATCGTCTACCTGCCGACTCACCGACCTATCTTTCAATATTTTATAGAAAACATGACCTTTCTACCTAAATAAAACAGGCAGTTTTATACTTGACAGGACTATGACTCTATAAGACGAGTTGTTTCATCACCTTCACCACATGCTGTCCTATTCTGTCTCCTCTCCTTCCTGTCAGTCTTTAGTGAACCATCTGGAAAAACTAATAAAATACTGAATGGGAGCAGGAGGCCTCTGTGAGTTTAGGACAAACAACAGAGAGAGAGACATAGAGAGGGAGAGAGAGAGAGAGAGACAGAGAGAGAGAGAGAGAGGCCTCTTTACTTTGCTGCTCTGCAATATGATTGTTTTTACTGTTGGACGGAGGCTGATAAAGGCTCCAGTGCTAATGGGAAGGACCGGGAGGATAGAAATAAATAAGGCAGTGAGATGTGCCACTTGTTTTCTCTCTGACTCGGTGCCAGCGGCGTGGGATCGGGGCACAAAGACACGCTCAGTACAGTTGTCAGAGTTGACCCCTGACACACATACTCACACTCACACACACACACACACACACACACACACACACAGACTGATATTTAACCCAAAGCATGTTTTATCCTTTCGGTCATTTCAGGACTGAGGACAAGGACAAAGTAACCAGTCCTCTAAGATTTCTTTAAAATATTGAGTCCTGCCATCCAGAATCATCCCTGATACATGATCAATTATCTTATTTATTCAGGACACCAGTTCCCACTTCATACTTACATTTGGCTGCTACAAATATGATATTAGAGCTGAAACTATTGGTTGATTCATCGATGGAAATGAATCACCTAACTATTTTGATCATTTATGAACTATTAAAGCAAATTTTCAAGCAAAAATCCAAACTGTTGGTGAGGATTTGCTGTTTTTCTCTGTTTTACATCATTGTAGGCTGAAAATCTTTGGGTTTGGGACTGTTGGTCAGACTAACCAATACATGTGAAGACATCATCATGGGCTTCAGGGAACTTTGACAGGTATTTTTCACTATTTTCTGACGTTTCATAGATCAAACATTTAATTGACAATGACACTATTCATTAGTTTCAGCCTTATATGTGATGAAATTTGCAACAGTTGCATCAGAGCTGCCTGATTACAGCTCAGTGATTAGTCTTAGGTACGGTAGGTAATCTAGGAACAGAAGCTTCAAACTTAAGCTTCAAATTTAATTACATTAAAATCTTCTTCTTCTTCTAATACTGCATTTGCCACAAGTCACACGTGATCAATGAACTGGCTAAACACCTAAAACGTGAACGTGCCATATGGACAAGAAGCCGTCCATCACAGCCACAGCAAGGCCAAACAGAGAAGCTGTTGTTGCAGTTAATGTTGACATATAGAGCATCATGCCATTAATGTGCCCTCAGCAGACCAACAACAGCAGGGTCGGATTATAGTATTGTATATAATACACATCTTCTGGTGGGTCATATATAATCCATGTAGAGTTCTCTCTCTCTCTGTGTGTGTGTGTGTGTGTGTGTGTGTATTATCTGCAGTCGCTCTGAAGTGATGAATCACTTCATTAAAGCAACAACAGCAGTCGGACGCTGCATGTCAGCAGCTTTGGATAAAAACAATATCTGTTACTGCTGTGATTATTATAAATAGATTCAAAAGCAGTCACTGTGTAAGATGTTAAGAGCCTAAACAATAAGTAACAATAAGTAATAACTATTTTGATTAGGGCTGCAACTAACAATCCATTTCATAATTGATTTATCTGCCAATTATTTTCTTGATTAATCATTTTGTCCATAAAACATCAGAAATCAGTAAAAAAAAATGTCACAATATCCTGGAGCACAAGGTCTCATTTTGTCTGATATACAGTCCAAAATCCAAAAATATTCAATTAACTACAATTGAAGACCAACAAAAGCAGCAAATTCTCATATTTAAGAACCTGGAGCCATCAAATATATTGCTTTTTTGCCTTTTGCAAAATATGACTTAAATTCCAAATATGACTCAGCTCCTGCGTCTCAAGTTGCTACTTTTCTCTGCTTTGTGTCTATTTTAGACTGTTGTTCAGGCAAAATGAGACATTTTAAGACATCGACTTGGACTCTGGGAACCTTTTCAGGAGCACTTTTTAACTATTTCTTAACATTTTATTGACCAAATCATTAATCGAGAAAATGATTAGCAGATTGATTGATAATGAAAATAATCATTAGCTGAAGCCCTAGAGATGTTTGGCCATGATATCTTTTTGACACTGTATAATATAATATAATATAATATAATATAATATAATATAATATAATATAATATAATATAATATAATATAATATAATATAATATAATATAATATAATATAATATAATATAATATATATTGTATGATCAAAAACTTATTTTTGGTTTATCTCATACACATTTTCTTACAACTGAATTATGATGTAGATTAAAAACTTCATTGAGACAAGAAGGCAACCAAACATATAAACGAGAAATATTTAATAGAAAGCATTTGCAGGCTTTAGCACCACATTACACAGATGAAAATGTACTGGAACCTGTTCAAGGCTAGAGTATAACGCTGGTTGACATTTAAGAACAACTTCTAATTAGTTTCCAAGAACAGGACATGCTTGAAAATAATTTTGCAAGGAAATATTGTGTTTGTGGGAACAAGGCTGCGGACACAAAGAGTCAACCCAGGCTGCCTGCTTTGCACTAAAAAAAAAAACCCTTTGACAGAATAACAAATTGCATAAATGATCAGGTGACTAGAGAAACTGATCGCAGAGCCCCAGACAGGCTCCAGCAGCAGAAAATGTTATCAAAACAGACACGTCAGGAGTAAGACTGTCGGCAGAACTGCTAACAAACACATAACCTCAGTCTGTGTCGTCAGTGTTTGTCCATATTCTTATCAGTTTATCTTTCCGTCTGCCTGCCTGTGTCTTCACTCTATCTGCCTGTGTTCCTCTCAGCCTGTTTGTATATTTATTTCTTTTTCTGCTGTCACTCTATCTATTCATCAGTTCTGCTGCGGGTCGTTTGAGGTCACCGAGCTGTCCATTCTGGTCATTTCTGGGTGTCATCACAAAAGGCTATGTGCCACGAGTCTCACCAGCCAAAAGGGCCCTTGTATCCTAACAAAAAAACCTTTGTTATGTAACGGACTGCTGCCGCCGCTGTTGCTGTTTCTGACAATGATCGAGAGCAGGAGAAAGACAGAGGAGAAGAAAAAAAAAGAAATATAGAGGGAGTGGAGAGATGTGAGTCAGACAGGGACAGAGAGTAAGTTAAATAAGCAGAGAGAGAAAGAAGAAGAAGTCGTGTGTGTGTGTGTGTGTGTGTGTCTCCGCATTGGATGAGCTGTGTGTCCAATACTGCCCACAAGCTGCACCGACACGATTTCTGTACTTGATGTACTTTCATCCTATCCTCCATTCAGTGTTACACCAAGGCCAACAGCATACAGCAGCATGACATCACTGACTGGAGGAGAAAAATAAACTCCTCTCTGCCCCCCTCCCCCCCCTCCCCATATCAAATCTCACTGATGAGGCGATGCTCCTGCATCCCAGGTGTGTGTGTGTCTGGTTACTGTTGCCATGCTTTATCTGTACTTGCTTCTAATTCTCCTCTGTTGGTCTTTTTAATATCCTGTATGGAGAGGACACACTTATTTACATACTTATTCCTGTATATTTCCTTTAAGAATGGACAAGTAAGCCTTAAGGAAACACTCTTTATATGCTCATATATTCATATATAAAACTCATATATTCCTCATTCATATCATTCTCAGACCTGTGAATCTGTATGTGCAACACATTGTAAACAACTTTTGTTTATGTATGCGAGTCCTGTCTGTAAAGGATCACCTTTCAAGGCCTGCAACTCTCTGACCCCCATCTTCGATCCCTGTGTATCGACTCCTCATATGATCAATAACTATCTGCGTTTCACGCTCCGCAATGAAAACAGATCGCAAAGAGTGTAAAGGTTGTGATTTGATAAGGGCGTCTGTTCTTAAACTGCAGCATTTCCACCTGCCAGCTGAACTGTCACTGACTTGTGGAGGACAGCTTGAGGGTTTACAGTATGTGTGTGTGATAGAGAGAGAGAGAGAGAGAGAGAGAGAGAGAGAGAGAGAGAGAGAGAGAGAGAGAGTGTGTGTGTGTGTGTGTGTGGTTATTGGTATGAATCAGGTCACAGGCAGTGGCGCACTTCATCTGGGGCAGAACTTCAGCCACCACACGGAGCACAGATGGCAGGGATGCCTCAGCTCAGCAGTGCTGAACACACACACACACACACACACACACACACACACAGACACACAGACACACACACACACACACATACACAGACACACACATACATACACACACACACACCCCACTCCTGAAAGGCTTTCGCATCTGCAGATCGATGAGAATCAGGTGATCCCCTTCAGACTTTATGATCACATGATAACCCGCATTGATCCCCAGTGACGTTCATCACAGCCAGGCGCGCGCACATGGGATGATGGCGCATACGTGCAGGACAGTCATCACAAACAACATGTGTCCTAATAATAACAATAATAACTCATAGATACTGTAGCACCACTGCAGAGTAGAGCTCACCATCCCTACCACGAAGAAAACATTAGTCCAGACATTAAAAACAGTTGTGACAATAAACTCATACATGTTGCTGCCACGATACAAAAAACATAAACTTGTCATATTATAAGAATATTACAGTGTACCCGATAAACAGTCTATGTTAAAAGTTGCATCGATTACTAAGTATTGGACAGTCTGTAGAGGCTTAAATCGACGCTGGAATAACATTCATAGAGCGATATGAAAACAGTGCGTAACAACAAAATGCACCACACTGAAAATAACGCAGAAGACATCATTTTACCTTTGAAGGGAAGAAAAAACGGATCTCCACGTAGACTGGAAAATGTCGCACCTCCTCGTTTTCCTCGTGGCAGTGCCAATCCTAAACCCCCTTTCGCATTCCTTCCCAGGCAAATTTCCTCTTCTCTCTCTCGGCCCTGGCAAGTCCTGCAGAGACGCAATGTTTTGACGCGCAACGATGCCCAGCAGAGTTTCAAAGAGGAAGAGAAAGAGAGTCTGGAGACAGCCAGCCGGAGCGAGAGGGTTCACCCCCTACTTACTTCCGCGTTCGTAGAATAAACGTTATACAGTTAGGAAGGAGTCTTATTTTTAGTCAGTTTCTGTCCATTGTCGGTTTTCTCTGATTCTTGTAGACGTTTAGCAGCGTGACTCTGCACGTCTGTTACTTGTAGTTTTGTAATACGTAGCTATACTTCTAGCTGATATGAGCAAAAACCCGTGTCGCGCATGCGCTGTGGCGAATAGTTAACGTTATGAAAATGCACAATTTGATGCATTATTTATTGTATTAATTAGCTACCTTGTGAATTATAGAGCCATCGTTATCATCTTATTACCCTATTAATAATGTACCATGCTTAGTTTTATAGAAGTTTGTTTCATATTGGAACACAGAAAGCTAGAAAAATAGCTAATATACTCTTCTGTATCACTTCTTGTTTACTTTAAAATTCAGTAGTCGGAACACTGAACGTTGTCACCTAATTTTTCGGGTTATTTTTCAAAACGACAAACTCTACTGTTTCAGATCATATGAGCGCACTTCGGAGGACGTTAACTATCTTGACAGCCGAGTTTACGATCTTTGGCAAACGTTACACTGTGACTCGAGGAATAAATGACAGGCGTATCAGCCAATCAGCAAACAGATACGGCATAGCAACACCACGCTTATTGGTTGCGAGCAGCGACTAGCAACCAATTATTCTTACTGAACTATCTAGAAAGAAAGTATCTGAGAGAAGTTTTATCGATGATAATATTGTAAGAGAGGGACACAAAATACGTTACCGGTTCTTGTAAAAAAAAACAAAAAACAAAAAAGGTGGAAAATAACGTCTGTGCGAATGACTTTCAAGTCACAAAAGATGGTCAGCATCATCATTTTTTCTGATACTGAGAAAACTGAAGTTACTCCAGTCCACAGCGCCACCTGCTGTCTGTCTGTATTGGAAAAGTGATGTTTTTAGATTAATTAAACCGTGCAGTTGTCAACAACATTAGAAAATAGTTTTTCCACTATAAATACACACCATTTATGACAATATTTTAGTCTTTATTGATATAGAAAAAAATGTAGTTTTTCAATAATCTCCCATTGAATCTAATAAGGAGATAGTGGAATAAGGCATTTTGGTTGAACCAAGCAGCCAGGTCCCACAACTGGTTCTGTTAAAGTCCCAACAGCTCAACAAATAATCACTTGAGCATGCAAAACAAACATACACTCAGTACAGCACAGATAATGTAATCAAAACATTGTACAGAGTATATTAATTGCTGAAAGATCTGTAATATGATTGGTAGATCACAAGTGTTTCTCTCAAAGAACAATGATTCTGAATGAACAATGTAAAATTATCAGGTATAAAATAAATATCAATCACTCACACTCACTAATAATAAAAATGTCTGACAACAAACTGAAGAAAATCAAACCACAATACGGTTTTGATTGTAAAATAGCAAACATACAGTACATTCAACCAATCTTACATTCATTACTGACCCTCGCTGTGTGGTCACAAGTTTGGATTAGAGTGCGTCAGCAATATGATAATCCTAATGATCTTTACACATTCAAACTGTGACACCCCACAGCGAGGGATCAATAGACAATTGCTGTCTTTAATACATTTCAATTTCAAATCACTGCAATAAAGCAATCAAACAACATGCATCAGTGCCTCTACTATCTTGACAATAAAGTTTAAAGCCCACACATTGTGTCATACTTCTTGAATATGAAATTAAACACCATTTATGATCACATTAACACAGGTGAAAACTCATTACTAAAACAAAAACAATTAAATATTCTCTGTTGTGCAAATTGCTCTCAGATTAAATAATGGACAAGTGACGCCCCAGTCAATTCGTTTGATTCAGAGTAATATCTAAACTAAGCAGCTAATACACAGCTATGCAACCCATTGTCTTTAAAAACAACATATAAAAACAGTTTTTACAGTACAATCCACAGTTAAATTTAACTTGCCGGTGCCAAAAACTGAAATACACACCAGTGGCGCCTCAGTACTCACACTGTCCATGTTGATCTGAAACCAAAACTCAGTGTAACTAAGGGGCTTGTGCCTGCACGCTCTTATTTGTAACACATATCAAATGTTTGGCTGCATGTGGCGTCTATAAAAATATCTTACAACTGAGTCAATTTGTATATTATTGATGTGCTTAGTAACAGATTGTAAAAACGAAAAAGAAAAAAAAAACAATTCAAAGCATTATAAAGCAGCTGCTAAATTACTATTATATTAATTAATTAATAATACAGCTGCAGCTAATTAACATTACAGCTGCATCTGCTGGTGTTTATGCTAGCACAGTACTGCAAACTGTCAGTTACGTACTTGAAGGCGTTCGATTATGGAATTCAAGACTGATAAGACTTGCAATTGCCATTTTGTTCCATGTTACAGGTGTACTTTAAAGGATCATGTGGTTTTAAATAACTGTGAAATGCCAACACAAATCTCATACTGCTGTGTGTGTGTGTGTGTGTGTGTGTCAGTGTCTATTTGGGTCCAAAGAACACAACTTAAAGGAGATAATAGCATATAGCAAGTACAGTTTGTGTCCTTTATAAGCATTTTAGGATTTAAAATACATGGGTTTGTGCTACCAGTGTGACAACTGGTTCCTCAGATCAGTGCAAAACATGACGGTGATCCCTACCGACTGTAAAACAGTGTGCGAGTAGCCCCGCTGGAATGCATGCAGTAAAAGTGGACGCGTGGGGGGGCTTGTTTGGCAGGTCAGTCAGGTTGAAGGATAATCACTGGTGTGTGTGTGTGTGTGTGTGTGTGTGTGTGTGTGTGTGTGTGTGTGTGTTTGGGGGTGTGAGGTAGATTTTGGCAGGTCACTGGGGCTTAGAAATGCCATTCCGGTCCATGAAGTCTTTAAGCCTGGTGGGAAAATCTGTCATAACTCCTGTGGCTCCCAAGTCAAATGCCCTCTGGAAGTCCTCCTCGTCGTTCAACACCCAGATGTACACCTGAAACCAGACGCAAGACTTGTACGGTTAACACACACACACACACACACACACACACACACACAGCAGCGGACGTTGCACAAGGCTCAAGAATGCTTCTGTACTCGATTAGCAGCCACTGTAGCCTATTTCCGAACATGTAGGAATCTTGGACATTTCCCAGTAACCGCTCTTAACTACGCCATTACACTTCTGCAACTAGGTCAAACACTGAGAGGCTGACTGTTGTTGTTGTTGTTGTATACTATGGAAAATTCTTCTGTGGTTCTTAGAAGTAAAGATGATACAGAGGAACGCATTGACACATAATATGGACCCCATCACTCTTAACTGTCAACGTTCGATATACTGGTTTGGAGCTCCAACAAAGTGCACATACATTTCCTTAAAATAGAAGTGGTTAATGTCATTATTATGCCTTCACAATATACATTTATCATTTTTGCATCACCCATGTATTCAATCTTCCTTATAGAAAACTTTTTTTCTCCATTGTGAGGAAAGCCACAGAGGGCACATCGTGGTAGTTTTACCTGAATTCCTCTGGCAGTTAGATGCTCAAACAGAGCTTTCCTCATCAGCAAGCTGCGAGAACAGATATAAACACTCATCAGCAGGGAGAAACTGCAAGTACAGCAAGGGTTGACCAAAGATTCAGGACGACCAAGACTGTACAAGTTTAGTTGTAAAATTGTAAAAGTGTCGCATACGTATGTGTAATTTCATAATGAGGCCTCAGAATACTTCACATCAGCACTTTAAAAAACAAACACATGTTAATTGTTCAACAGAGAGAGAAATACAGAAATAGTCACATAAAAAGAAATGTTTTAACTGTTTAAAACTGTGAATTAAAGACACCCACAGACTCAGCCACTTAAAATAAAGGGGATAGAGTTATTCCCAATATTCAGACAGATGAGTGACTTACGTGTCTGCAACCCAGGTGATGAATCGCTGACTCTTAGTTAATCTGTCAGGATCCTTTAATCTGCAGAATCACACAGAAAAGTTAAAGTGTTAGAGAGTGTCACAGTGACACTTAAAAAAATGCATGAAGTGGTAGGAAATTTTCTAGTATTCAGAAATATATTGATCAATGCTCTTTCACTTTTTGCATTACCGGTTACTGGAGCTGCAAAAATGTCCGTTACTAAGCGAAATGTCCACTAGTCAATTACAGCCCACAACAACAGATGGAAACACAGACAACACATTTTCTGGGGACTGCTGAAATTCTTTCAAGGAAATGAAGGAAATCATTAACTTCAGTTGACGTAAATGAAGTAGGCCGGGAGAAAATGTACACAACAAACGTCACAGACACTTATTCGCATAATAACTTGTTGAGCACATACAACAGATTGATGAAACATGTACGTACAGTAACAGTGTAAATGTATGAGGGTGAAAAGTTCCTCTAACCGGCATTACGTGATCATTTAGTACAACATAAATACTGTAGCAGCCTTGACAGAAGTGTAATAAAGGAAATCACTTAATCCTTAATGAATGTTCAGCACGCATAATCTGCTCTATGACCTTGATCTTTATGAACCTCTGACACATACTCCAGGACACGGTGTGTGAGTGTTTCTTTCAATGTCTTAACCAGTGAGTGAGATCATCTTTCAAACAGCCTTGTGGCCGCAAACAGACAGAAAGGACAAACTGCAAAAACTCAACCAGTGACGGGAAGAGAAAGAGCGGTGAGTACAACAAACCCAGGAACCGCAGGTCCCTCGTGCAAATTTTAAAACCTTAACAAAAAATTTTAAGTAAATTTAACTACAGAGAACAACGTAATATGATGTAAGTTTTATCATTTCATAGGTTCCAGAGAGCTAAAACCTATCTAATCTGTTTTCAAACCATCTTCCATCTTTATCACTTACTATTTTAAAAAAGGACACATGCTTATCCAGATTTAATTTGTTTTCTATTAAGTTCTCATCTTAGGAGGAAATGACAAACAATTCCTCACATTTTGATAAATAACTCTTAGCACAAAATCTCAAGGTCTTCATCAGCTTGTAGTTTAGTTCAGAGCTTCAGTGATATCTACCCTGTTCAGTTTGTCTCTGGAGTCAGACATGATGATGAAAGCCAAAAGATGCGTATGAAAGCTTTGGAAAATTTCCAGCAAGTGGACCTTGTGCTAGAATGTTTCGTCAAACTACGACTTTCAAAGTCAATAATGAACCAGCAAACTCCAAGTCCACACATTGTTCACTCAGAGAAACAGCAGGTGGTTTGTTTTTGTTTTTTTGACTATAAATGGGGATCAAATTGTCGCATTTATTGAAACTCTTGCTAACGGATGGGCAGCAGCTAAAAGTATTAATGCCAATTGAACCTTTTAAGTCTGATTTTATTCTAGTAGTTTGTGATAGTATGTATGCACTAAATGTCTTAATAGGTTTGTCCCTGTTCAGTCAGAATTATAGTTTAATGATGTGTCCTAGTCTCACTAAAACCCATTTCAGGACTTGAGCCTCAATTAAGGTGAAAAAAGTTTATACCCATGTAAACCAAACCCTGATCTTTGACCTACTGCTATCAAATGTTGTGTACTTTCAGATTGATACTGATTACGTCTGGTAGAGTGTTACAGTTGTCTGACCAACTAAAACTGTAGAGGACATCTGTGTCATGTTGTACAACACCCTGTAGAGCACATTTACATGTTTATTTCTATGTGTTTGTACACAGTCTATGGTGTATACCTACTTGGTAACAATAGAGGGCATTGGGATCTCCAGGAACTGCTCCTTGAGGGGAACAAAGGGGAGAAGGCCGGTGTAGAAGAGGCCTAGCAGCTGTAATACTCTGGGAAAGCTGAACAACACTGGAATACGAGGGTTCTACAAAACACACACACACACAAGCAGGATTTGGGGTCAGTTCCCTTTCTAATTCAGTCTCTCTAATTCAGTGATATGTGAAAATGAGTCTGTACTTTCAGAAGGACTCTTGGGATGATTTGTCTGTCAAGAAATTGATTTAAGACTAACTAACAAGCGGATACAGAGTTATTTATATTTAAATATCTTCATAATCAAAGTTTTCTCTACAGTGAGTGAAACTATATTACAGATTGGTAGCAAAACATGCACTCTTCTTCCCTCCTACAGGAGCTTATTCACCCAAATATTACATAAAAATAATATTATTGCTGGTGGCAGGTTCAGTGGAGATTCACTTTCTGAAATGACTGGAACAAATGTAAACTAAACACATAATTCTGTTATGGAAACAACACCGTCTGTAAGTGAACAATGACGAACAACCTCGCATGATATCTGTCTAAATTTAAGGCCATGTATCTCATGTCAGTGTACCTCTTTGTAACACTTCTTCACAATCTGGTTGCTGGCGTTGCCCCACACAGTCAGATGCTCTCTGTCGTATTTGATGACCAGCTCGGAGACCTGCAGGAATAATAAGTCATCATCAAAAAAAATCCATACAACACATGGTGCTGTACACAAAAATTATGTGAGCAAAATGAAACAGAAATCTTGTTATCATTTCATGTTGCCTATTGCTATTGCACTCAAATGCTGCCATCTTTCAGAATTTGGCTACTGAGGAGCATAAAGCATATTAACAACCTTTCAAGTCACTCTTGCCTTTGTAATTTGATGTACTTTCTGTTAAAAAAATGAATTTTGGGACAGTGCTGGTTGATCGGATGGGAGCTTTGTGTTTCCATGTTTGTAAGGATGAATAAATTGAATCTTGAAAAACACCAGTGATGGTTCCTCAATGTCTGTTTATCAATGTACACAATGAGGTAGCCATTGATTTGGCTTTTCATGAATGATAAGTTATAGAATCAGTCGTTATCATGTGTGGCTGACAAAACAAAACAAAAAAGAACATAACAAGAGAGTTGCTTTGTGAGAGTTAAAGCGGCAAACACACATACATACACACACACACACACAAACCTTCTTGATGAGTGTGCTGTTGTTGACCTTGATGTCAATGTTGACAGGGGTGTTAGGAAATGCATCAAAGATGTCCCTGAGGAGAGGGATGCGTTTGTCATCTCCCCCCTCGCAGAAACACTCTGTACAGACAAGGACAAGTTGAAAACACAGTCAGCTCCAGGTTGTGCTGAATATGACAGCTGGGGGTGTATTGGTCAGTGACTTCAAAATAAATTATCTGACAAAAGTCAACTGTCATCTAAATACACTCACAACATGGATACTTGTACTTTTAATTGTGTATTTGATCCTATTCACAAACATCACATAAATTACTGAAAACCCAGAACACACTGACTACTGATGTTGCTGAGCATGTGTGTAGGTGATGTTAGCTTTGAAATGATTTCATTAGTCATGAGTATGAGATGCTCACCCCTCTGAAAAGTGACACCCAGCTTGCAAAGGTATGGAGGGAGCTCCTGCAAAGAGCACACAGCAGTCAGTGGTTGACAGACAAAAATACAGTGTATAGTCAGAGTCTGTCAGGTCAAATACAGAGGCGGCGTAATGAGTGTGACTGAGGGGTTCAGATTAACGACAGCCAATATGAAGAAGACGAGAACCCCGCAAGGACACGGCAAAACAAGATTAATGTGAAGAAGTATGTGCTGCTCTGTGCTACAAGGCCAAAGCAAAAGAGAGAAGTGAACAGTAGTTCCACAAATCTCATTTTGGTATCAAATTATTTATGTCATTTGACACCTTTTGTTATGTTCTCTGGCTTTCAAACACACACTAATTACTTCATTATGTGAAGCTCATAAGGAAAACATAGATCTGAGCTGGGAAACACTCATTCTACAGAACAGCAAACCTAAGTCAGCAACAATTAATCCACTGACTCGCTGAGAATTTCTGCTGGATGTGTTTTTCTTAAATCAGGCAAAAGTTCACCATGTGACATAATCAGGTGACCGAGTAAGGTTCCCACCTGATCAAGGCACATGATCCATCAATACTGTTACCTCAAGAATACATTCTCAAACATAAAAAAGTAATTATAATATAATTTTCAGAAATATTCTTGGTTTCTAGTATTTCGCTTGTTGATTTTAACTACATTTACACTATGAGTGAACATATAAGTGTTATGATAAATTTAAACATTTTCCTTCCAGAGGTTTCCTAGAAAGAGACGAAATTAGAAAATAGTAAAAAAAAATTAAAAAAAAAAAAAAAAGTAGTTCTTTCTCCGTCAGATATAGAAATGGAACGATTAAAGAGATATTGCAGAGCAGCGACTCACAGCGTAGGCCATGTCGGCGATGTAGGCGTTGATGCCGGTGGACCTTTGCAGGTTGGCATCATGTGAAACCACAACCTGTTCATCTTTTGTCAGGTGGCAGTCCAACTCCAGCATGTCTGTGCCAAGATCCACAGCACTGCATGAACCAACACACAGCACACATGTATGAGTATATCTGAAAGACGTCACTGACTTTCAGCTGTAGGCTCACCACTGAGGTCAAGAAATAATCACCAGCAATGATATTTGGACAAATGTTATAAAACTTAGATCACACACATTTAATAAAATCATGAAGCAGTTCACTTCCATTTAATAAACCAGCCAGACATACAGGAACAGCAAGGCTGGATAAACCGATAAAGACAGACAAACAAAACAGGCAGTGGTCACAAACCAAGCTCAGATGACACACACACACACACACACACACACACACACACACACACACACACACACCACAATCGCGCGCACAAGCACCAGTTATGATTCCCACATGCATGCAGAAACCAAATAAAGGGCTGTGTCATTATGACTGAGGTTTCTACTCACTGCTTGAAAGCTGCCATGGTGTTTTCTAGGTTTTCACCTGCTCCTGCAACACAAAAAATAAACAGAGTGTGGTACAGTGTCCTCTCCTTATATTTCAGTATTGTACGGAAAGATTAGTGGAGTAGTGTGAAAAGACTTATTATTAATCCAAAGCTGGGCACAAGAAATCATTTTTAGTCTTACAGTGAACTCTTATTCTCCACCATTGAACAAGTGTCCTCCTGTAAATATTTAGGCATCTATTGTGGACATAGCCTCATCTTGTAGTGAAGCATGAGACCAGGACCACTGTTGTCTCACCTCCACGGTGGGAAATGTGTCTGCTGAGGAAAGCCTCTCGCTTCCTCCGGTGCAGAAGAGTCGGGCATTTCAGCAGCAGGGCAGAGGTGAGCACATAGCCCGTTACCGTCGACAGGACATAGACAGCGGCACACATCTCCAGTCAGTGTGCTGGAAAACAACCACAACCCACTCAAAGTTAACATCTGCAATGAAGCAGGATTTTAAAATTAACTCGCTGTCTGTCTTCTCAAAAAAAAAAGACATACTGAGTTGAGTCTCAGTAACAGTAAGAGCGGCTGTCCCTAACAATGCACAGTTGCAATAAATACAATAACGTACTAGCTAAATTAGGCTAATGTTAGCTGAGCCGGGGGTCGTACATACAAGATTAAATCTTACCTTTGTCATCAAATTGTTTTGGTTTTCTTTGTTTTCCGACTTGATTAATCTAGGCAGTTCCAGTATGTTTTAGTTAATGTCCAGGAATCTGTATAGCTAGTTACTTTTATGTGAAGATAAGGTGATGAATTGGCTTCTTCTCTGCAGTAAGCTTTGAGCTGCACAGCTGTCACAACAGAAACACTAACCGGCTGCCGTCAGTTGGTTGCGCATGCGCCTGTCATCACCGTGACGACAACAGTCACTTCCGGGTAGGCAACTGGCAGTTATGTAAAATTGGCAAACCTGTTTATTTCTGTAGTAATTTTCAGCCGTAACTTTAAAGTTCAAAGCTAAATAGTTGAACACAGTGGTCCAACCTTTCTGACGTTTCTGCTGTGCTTATTTTATGTGCTGTGTTGCTTTGCTGGTGTCTTTGATAAACCAAATCTACCCAACAGCGACATCCCACCGCCGGCCGGACTAACTGTTGAAACATTTTGTACTGGAGAAATTATTACAGCAGCGTGGTTATTGACCGGGACCTGCAGTTTTTTGTTATTTCGTTTAAATTTAATTCAACCAGAAAAATGAATGGATTGACCAAGTTTACAATATATACACTATAGAGAGAATTACATTTAAACTAAGAGCTAAGATTTATGTCTTAGATGAAAATTGGTCAAAATTGCTTACCCACGTGTCAACTATAAGGCTTGACCTTGTGTAATAATAAAACGCTCACATTTAGGACATATCTTCTAATTGAATTTTTGTTCTTCCATGTGCAGAATTATATGGGTTGACTTGATATAAATATGTACACATATACATATTTTGTCACTTGTTAAAGAGATGGATCCTCCCTTGTGGTTTGTTTGTTTAAGGTGTGTGTATTATGTCTGGGTGGCACCTTTTGCTCCTATGTACCACTTTTGTGTATATGTGTTCTTTAAAAGTTTAATAAAGGTAATTGTGCAGTATCAAGACACTGACTGTGCGTCTATTACGTGCAGTCTCTACAGGTAGAAAGGACACACACACACACACACACACAAATACAAAATTACCATCACATTACACATGCAAGAACATTTCCATAGACACCAGCCTCTATGGTAAAGTGAGTTACTGCTCAGTCCCTTCATTCACCCACCAGAGGCTGCTAATGTGCTGTGTAAGTGACAAAATTTGTCGAAAGAGAAAATATGCACAACAGAAACATCTAGCTGTCAGGGTGCTCAGTGAGCTATGGCAAACATAAAAATGTGGACATCTAGTCTTTCCATTGTATGCAATATAACAACAATAACCACTGTTAGCTCTGTGAGTGATAACTGAACAATGTGATAACCAGAGAATTACCACATAACACTGTCCAGATTGAAATGTTGCACATTTGTACCAGTCAAAGTTCACTTAAACCGCAATAAACTGTCTACAGAGATGTGATACACGCCCTGAAGACTAATACTTCAACATAGCATTATGTGCAAGTCATTTCTTTTGTCAGAATAGTGTGTGAACAGTTAAGTGCTCACAAAATGCCTCGAGGTTTAACAGACGTTCTGGAAGAATGGAAATGTCTGGAAGAAGAGTATCAACATGTTCAGGTAAGAAACAGATCGTAATCAGCTGACAATATCAAATTATTCACATGGGGCAGGTGTATCAATGCTGAAGTGTTACTCCAACCTGATGATGAAATGTTAAAACTAAAAAAAATATTAATAATGCTAATGCTAATTCACCATATTCCAAGGAAAGTTAAAAAAATACAGCAAATATTCCTTTTAATCTACACATCCCTTTGCTTTATGATATAACCTAATGTCATTACGTCATCCAGGAGACACACCGGATGTACTTACAGAAACTGGATGAAATATCTAAACTACAAAACAACTGCTCTTCCTCCATTTCGAGTCAGCAAAAGAGACTCAAGGAGATGTCCCACCTTGTGAAAAAGTAAGTGTCCACACACAAATTTGCATGGATACATGTTTATTGTCATATATGCAGATAAATACAGCACATCAGGCCACACACACATTATACGCTCACAGACTCACAGGGAGGAAGATAAGCTTACTGATACGGACAAAGTGGACCCTCCTCAGCTGACACTCAAATGACCCTCAATTGACTCACATGTCGTCATCTGCTAACGATATAGACTTGTGCCCTTTCATCATCCATCAGATGCAGCAAAGGACTATCAGAAGAAGATGCTAAGACCTTGGATGAAATAAAAGAGAAAATGAAGATGCGACCAAATGCTTTCTTTGAAATGAAAGCTTTCCTTCCCAAGAAAAATGGGTGATGACTTCTGTTCATTCAAAAGCCCTAAAATACAACTTCATGTCATTACTATGTTTAAAATACAACTTAAAAATACATTAATTACATGTATTACCTTATGTGAAGTTAAATAAAGTGAAAATGAATATTATTGTTTTATGTTACAGACTGTATCTCAGTCTGGTTCTTGGAAATGTGAACATCACTCTTCTCAGCAAGCAGTCAAAGTAAGCACTGAACCTTAACCCTGAACATCAAGTGAAATGATTTATCACTATCGCTCCAATAGCCACTTTAAATCAATATTTAAATTCTCCTTTATTTCCATGATTCAAATTAGGACAGAACAATTTTCTTTGCTGATGATATTCTGCCTATTTTATTAGTTTTGAAAAGCCCGGTACTATAAATTGTGTCCTGATTTTGTCACCTCCTTGTCAGATTTGCCTACAAAGATGAATATGAGAAGTTCAAGCTGTACTTCACTGTCATCCTGCTGCTATTCTCCTTCATATGCTTTTTCTTTCCGAGCTACAGGTAAGTATCAGCATGTCACTTCACGGCTTCTTCATCCTCGTCAGTTACTGTGGGTTTGTTTACATGGACGCTGTATGTACATTATGTTTAAATCCAGCACTCATCTTTTGTTTAACTTTAGGTTTCTTGATGCGATCCTTAATTTCCTGCTGGTGTGGTATTATTGCACTTTAACTATCAGGGAAAGTATCCTCATCAGCAATGGCTCCAGGTCAGCCCAACCACAATAATCATAAATACCATATTTTTCATAAATACAACATATTCATAGTAAAGTAATTTGCCTCCTTCTTTAAGCAATTCAGTTTGACTTGGTGTAAAAAAAATACAATCTAAATATCTAATAATGTGTCCTGCATTACAGAATCAAAGGCTGGTGGGTTTTCCATCACTATGTCTCAGCTTTTCTGTCTGGTGTAATGCTGACATGGTGAGTAGAGAAGAAGATTAAAAAAAACCCAAATAACAAACAAAATTAAATGAAATACCAACAAGAAGCTTGCCTATGATTAATTTATCAACATTTCTGTTCATCTTAAAGAAAAATCCATCCATTGAGTTGTACTTTTTGCTTTAAAATGACAAATGTTCTCCCTTTTACATCTAAGGCCTGATGGGAACCAATACAAGATATTCAGAAACCAGTTCCTTGCCTACTCCTTGTATCAAAGTAAGGTCAAGTACTTGGAACATATTTATGCTTCAAGCTTTTCCAAAGTCAAACCGAAGCCTGATCAGTATTGTCTTCTGGGTGCTTCTCTCATGTGGAACACACAGGTTTCGTTCAGTGTCTGCAGTGCTATTATCAGAGTGGATGTCTGTACAGACTACGAGCCCTGGGAGAAAGACACAACATGGATCTGACCGTGGGTGAGATATACACCGTAACACGCCAAGGACACTGATGCCCCATCAGGCATGTATCGGTTCCTCGTGCTATAACAGATGTGAGAGTAAAAAAAAAAGAAAATTTAAAGCCTGTTTGCTTTCTGTTTTTAGAAGGATTTCAGTCCTGGATGTGGAAAGGGCTGACGTTTCTTTTGCCCTTCCTGTTTTTTGGTCATGTGAGTACAGTCGGTGAAACTGAGACACTTTGCAACTACACTTGTGAAATTTCCTCAAACTAATTGCTTAGTTTGCATTAAAAATAACACTTTGTCATGGTTTAGATTGGATTACACAGACTAGCTGATAAAAAAAAAACTGCTGATGTCATTCTAAGGCTCATATTTAGGCATGATTTAAGACAATGTTTAGGTTATTGGTGCTTGCGCAGTTGAATACTATGTCCATTTCACTTTTAAACAAAACAAACCCACAAGTCCTCATGTTTTGTCTTATAGTTCTGGCAGCTCTTCAATAGCATCTCTCTCTTCAGAATGGCTCAGCTCCCAGACTGTAGAGAAGGGCAGGTCAGTCCCCAAGTTGTACTATTTCACTGTGTTCCTGCTTTTATAACGTTAAACAAATATGAATTTATTATGTGAAACATTTGTTTATACTATACACCACTAGAGGGCTTATTACAGTGTCTGTGCAATGAGTTCTCATTTGGTTAAAGATATTACAGACACCTTGTTCAAATAATGGTTTTGGTGTGTATTTTTCATTTCTCTTAGTGTAGATATGGCTTGAGCCTCAAGCACCAGCATGCTTGGATGTAACTCCAGCTGACTACACTCCCATTTTGTCTCCTCTATGTATCCAAAAAATGATTAATAAGAGCTATTTTGCTTACTCATGTTTTGTTCTCTATGTTCCTTATGATGCCAGGTCATGATGTGTGGTCTCTGCTTCCTTATTCTGTTCATGGGAAATTTCTTCACCACTGTTGCTGTAGTTCGTCAGAAGCTCAAGAGCAGGAATCAGAAACCAAAGCATCTGTGAAACATAATAAAAAATGCCAGAAATGTTGTCTCTTATGCTCCTGTCTGACTGAAAACTCATATAATCACTGCTGCTATCATTAACATTATTTGCTATAATAATATGCTGTCAACAAAGTCTGCTTGCTATTATTACAAAACACGTACAGTAGAAACGCAAAAATAAATCTGTGTTATTATGAATCACTTGCCATTAAAAGTTAAATTATGCTCCACAATGCTTCTGTGTTTTTATCTTTGTTGTACTTTTACATATTTTGTGTTTGTACCTGCATGTGTCTGAATATGTTTCTTCTTTTGGGCTTTTTATGTGGTTTAATTTGTATTGAGTGTGAATTCACACTCAACCCCGCAGGGACTAATGAAGTACAGTCCACATGATCACATTATGTTACATTATATTATTCTGTTTACATAATCATAGAACCAGGGGTGGGAAGTAATTAAATATTTACTCAGTTAAAATTTTTTGTATTTAACTTAGTATTTCAATTTTATGTTACTTTATACTTATATTCCACTACATTTCAGAGGCGCATATTGTAGCTTTTACTCCACCACATTTAGAGCATACAACTATAGTTCACAGCTGTAGATATAGTTATTTTGCAGATTAAGTTTTGATGTACAAATCTGGTTATGAGCTTATAAAATACAATGTGTTGTTATAGATTAAATGAACCATAAGTAAAATAGTTAAAGATCCTCTTGAGACATGTTTTAAGATGTATGTAAAATACTCTACTTTGAATAATAATTTGTGTCTAATATAGTTTTCAACAAAAAAAAAAAATCTTGTGAAAATCCTTAAAATGATATCTGTTCCTTCTCTCTCATCAAAAATTTCAGAATCTAGAAATATGCAAATAAGTTTCATTTCAAAAGTTTAACTGTAAGACACAAGATGTCTCTTTGTTCACTGTTAAGTCCTTTGTTAGTGTTTGTGCACTGGAGGCTTCAAGTTTCCACATCACAATTATGTAAGTTGCACACTGGACCACATTAGCTTCCAAAATATCTGTGATGTCACTAATCATGGTCATAGGCCCACCGCTTCAAACTGGATTTTCAATGAGCACAGAGAAACTTTTCTACTTTCAGCAGACAAATGTGAAAACAGCCTTCTAATGTCAAACTCTGCACATACATCATTCTGCACAGTGAAGCTCAAACATTCAACTGAAGGAACAAGAAGAAAAACACATTTTTTTTAGCTCTTCCTTCACCCGTTCAACATTAAAATCAGAAATAATGATCAAATATTATACAACATTACACTGACAGGGGCCCACTCTGTTGCATAATGAGTGTTTACTTTAGGTACATTTTGCTGATATGTACTTTTACTTAAGTAAGATTTTAAATCCAGGAAAAAAAAAACCTGAACACTTCTCCCACCACTGCACAAGAAAGCTGAGCATGCAGACTCATGCAAAGCTCACAGGGTTGTTGGGTAATCTACCATGTGTCCTTAGCACTCTGGACATAAACACCCTTTAAGTTGTGGAGAACAGCTTTGATGAGTTTGGCTGTCAGACTGTCAGGGATACAAAGAGTCTGTCCTGTTGGCTGGATTGCATAACCGTGACCCTTTGCCTGCTGCACCTTCAGCACATTGAACGAGCATAGCAGCCAAGTTACATGTGACGTTACGTTACAGACTAGTCCAAGTGAAGACACGTGTCTGCAGAAATTAAAGACAAATGTGCTTATTCTCGACAGCCAATCGAAGCAGAATTGCCTCTAAAAAATACACACATCTCAAGCTTATCAGTAGTGGGAAAAGTGAGGAAAAATTGCTGGATACGACGCATTTAGCCTTTAAGTTTTAAAAAAGTCCACCCCCGCTGCCAGGATCGAGTTAGTTTGACCCGGCATGGCGTAAAGTTTCCTTCCGCATTGTGAACAGTGTGAAGCTGACACAGAGGAGCGAGGCGAAGGTAAGCAGTGGATTAATTTCACCTTGATTGTTATCACATCGAGTTTAAGTCCGTGGCAGTCCGCAGGAGTTACAGGTTAGCAAAAAAAGACTCGCACGGTGGACTAAAACCTTCAAACACGGAGGAAATGTTCAGCTTTAGTTCAACATTAGCTTGACAGAAGTGCCGACTCCGGTGCGAGTTACGCAAACTGAGGCTAACTTATATCTGCTGTTAGTTTTCTCGGCGTGTGTATCTCAAAATACGTTGTTTTGGACATACCATGTTTTAGACAACATTATTGTGTTTCTAAACTAACTAGTTTTCTTCCACGGTGTCATGCTTTCAGCCAATATTGCCACGGTCCAGGGAATAGTCAGGGCCCTAAATCCATTCCCGCCGGCTATCTTTGTAATTTTTACTTATTTTATGCGTCATTTTATTAACAGGCAACATCTTTTTATTCATTGACTCATTGAGTGACTTAATTCCACTGGTTAATGTACAAGACTAAACTGAATGACAAAAACGCCGCTGGTAACTAGTGCCACCTCCTTGACTGTTACACAATTATTTGTTTTAAAAGTAGAAGAGTTGAATTTCGAGGATGAACTCCAGTGAACTCCGTCCATGTCAGATTCATTGATTAGTGCCCTTTTTAAAGCTTCTTTCATTTGACTTAAATGGCAACTATACACTGTGTGCCCTTTTAGTCAGTCTGGTCAGATCAGGGAGTGCATTAGGCATTGATTAGTAGATGGGTTAATATGACTGTACTCACTCAGTCCTAACATATAATAAATTATCGAGGATAAAAATATTAAAGCTAAAAGCTTATCTCCAATGTGATCCTTTAAAGGAAAGAGGGGGTAGGATGGCAGATATTCAAGTCAGGCAAGACCGACTAAAACATGTGCAATAACAAGACACACAGTCAAACTAACCAACAGATAGAGATGAGCAATTAATGGAATTTTTTCTCAAAATTACATTATGACATACTGCAATTTTCAAATTGCAGAAGGCACAATATTTGTTAAAGGCAAAATGTGCATTAAAATACCATTTCAAATTAAATATTGTCGTGCTGCAGAGATGTCCTGCCTACACATCGTATTCTAAACATCTTTGGTACAGATCCCCACAAAAACCAATGAAAATAAGAATAATGATGTATAAATTAGCATTCCTTCTGATATCCGTCTGATATCGCAGTTGCAATATCAGTCAAAATAGTCGCAACTAGATAGCTTTTCAAAATTGTTCAGCCCTACCAACAGACAGGCAAAAACAGAAGAATCACACAACAAGCAAAACAAACTCATGATTGTCTTTCCATCAACTATTTATTTACTAAAAGTTTAAAACCTGCTGTTGCTTCAGGGAACTATGGGAACCGTTCTAGAGAACTGCAGCATTGTATAAAAATAATCACATGCAACTGTGTTTTTCATCAAATTCCTCATAATCCCTCATAATTCACTGTTGATAATTTTGCCTGCAGGACTCTTGAATCTGAAAGGAATGATGTTTGTTAAGAGACCTGAATAGCTGAGGTGAACTTTCCTCAACAGCCAAGCTCTTCTCAAGAAAAATTTCACTTCTTTTGACAGATATTTTTCATCTTTTATGTTTGTAATGTCTTTCAAAGGGCACACAACACTGTGTGTGAAATCTGCAAGAGAGAAAATATAATTACTGAATTAATAAGTAGCTATTAAAATAATTACTGAAAGTTGCCTGGGTTGCTTTTTAGTGTACCTGTAGCTATTGATGTTTATGACGTTAATTGTGTTTTCAGTTGCTTCGGTGTTAATTGACCCTGCTGGGAGATCACTAAGCAAAGAGGTTGGTGTGGAAAGTACATAGCAACAAACAGAAGACACTGATGCTTGGTATGTGACACAGTTTGTCCTGTTCTCAACTTGTTGCTTGTTTCCCCAAAATGATCGGACTTAACATGAGTTGGCAGTTTGTTTGAAAAAACATACCTAAAACTAATATTTCTGTATATGTGATAAAGCTATAGCTCTCAGTATAACCCAGTAACAGGCATGAAGTTGAATCAACACCTCTCTAAAAAAGTTTAAACAAAAGCTGATCATAACCATCATGACGGCAGGGTTTATTGCAGTTTTAGAGTGTTGAGTTTCAGCCAGGTGTGTGTTTTTAAATGGCGTTGTTTTGCCTTTCGAAATCATCAACAGTTAATTATGAGGAAATTGGATGAATGACACAGTTGGGTGTGATTATTAGAAACCTTTGATTACTTAATTGGCTGCTAACATGCTGGTAAAACTGCTGTGTAGCTACTGTCAAATAAATACATATAATAAATAATAAATACAAGTTTTCTGACGTGATATGAAATGCTTGTTTTAGTGATGTCTGAATCTAACGCACATTGCCTGAATGAACTTACTGGATAGTTTAATAATGTTTTTATCTATCTTAAGTGTTATACCTCATGAGGTCAGTGTGACGTCTGTACTTAGGGGTATTGGCTCACAGATATATCTGTACAGTGAGTCAGCAGTCCAGTAGTGTGTGTGTTTACACGTAGCTAAGAAAAAAAAAAACTCCAATCATACTGTTCTGTAGTTGTGGACTAGCCAGCTTATAGGATTAGAGAAAACCTGATCTACATGTTTTCACTCCATGAACAAAATTGAAACATGAGAGCTCAGAACACGAAGTCCTCTCGTGCACAGCGAGAAAAGAGTTGCCGATACATTGCAAAAGTTTCCTCAGGTATCGAGAGCAGTGGGCTACAATGCCGTTGTATGTAAAGCCAATTGTCCAATAATGCTTGCACAAAAGCAGTCATTGTATGGTATAGCATGTAGAATATGGCTCACATCTGTTAGTGATCATATTGCTCTGTGCAGTAGCTTAACCAGTTTTATGCCAGAGTCTCCGGTTTTGTTAAATTAGGAATTAATAGCTAATAGCTGAGAACTGAAACAGATTTTAAATTACAGATTTGAAATTACAGCTCATTGTCCCTTCGATTTATACTGAACACATTCATCACAAATTGTGTAAAATAGACAAAAGCAGTAAAGGGCACATGTACTCTAAACTGTAGGGCTGTAACTAATGATTGTCGTAGATCTGGTGGGTAGTTTTTATTTTAATCTTTCTTTTCATTATCGATTTAATCTGCAGATTAATTTCTTGATTAATAGATTAATTGTTCTGTCAATAAAATGTCTGTAAATATTGAAAAATGACCATTATAAATGACCCACAGCCCATGTTGACGTCCTCAGATGTCTTTTTTTTTGTCTGACCAACTGTCCAAAACACAAAGATACCCAGTTTACTATCATGTTTGACAAAGAAAAGTATCAAATTCACAGATTTGAGAAGCTGGAATCAGCAAATGTTTGGTAATTTTGCTTTAAAAAAGACCAAAACGACAATTCAATTATCAAAATAGTTGCAGATTAATTTTGTTGATCAACTAATCGATTAATCAACTAATCAATGTGATTCTATAGAATAGAAAAATAAATGTCCATTCCCAGAGTCAAAACTGATGAAAGCAAACTGTTAATTTAGACTAACAGTCCAAAAACTCAAAGGGTTTATTATACAATGATGTGAGGCGCTGCTAATATCTGCTACATTTACTTATAAAATAATGGATCATCAATTATTACATTAGATTAATTTTCTGTCAAGTAATCGATTTAATCATATGTGTTTCATAACTATTGAAGCGTTTGCTTTTTTTTGCTTGTGAGACTGGTCTAACAGCATTGTTCTTTCCCAATGTAGAGTGTCAACATGGCAGATATGGACCCTGAGACCACCACCCACACCGAGCCCATGGTGGACGAAGAGGAGCCTCTTTTCAGCAACCTGGACCTCTTCCTCTTCTCCCTGATTGTCGGCCTCGTCATTTATTGGTTCATGTCCCGCAAGAAGCCTGAGCCCATCCCTGAATTCAAGAAGCTCGATACACCGTGAGTACACCCATCAGAGTTTTAACTGATCAAATCTTTTTACAGATTTTAGCTTCCATAAAGAGTAATTTATGCTTCTTATCTTTCCACACACAAGTTGAAATGTTGGCTTTTAAACACTTATTTTTACTTCACTTTCATGCACTATGGTAACAATAAAATGAAGCATTTTTATACCATACTTATGTAAAACGGTTGTTGGAAAGAGTCATCCTCCTCTGCATTACATTACCCTCCTTTTGTGAAGTGCTAGCTCTGGTCAGCCATATTGTAAACATTATACAGTACATACATGTTGATGCGTACTTAACCAGCGCATCCAGACAGCTAGACATCCGAAGTTTGTCTTCAGGTATTTGAATCATAATCTCAGAATCTCATAGGTAAGGGTAGCCTTGCTCTTGGCCTTGTCCTTGACTTGCAATCTGTAGCACTTCTTATTTAATCAGTAACCGGTCGTGATGTAATCTATCAATCTATGGAGGCACCATATTTACTTTGGTACACAGATAATTTGTGACCCTCAAATCGTAAAAGAGTGACTCTGCGTTTAGCTTTTGTCCCAACATTAACAACGTGAGTCATGTATGTAAGTCATTATACACACATTAGCGCTACTGAAAAAAAGCTTCTTATCACCTCCACTTGGCAAACATGACTTGAACTCTTGCCAGGCCAAGCTCTTGAGTAAACGCTCATTGGGGTTGGGGTTAGTTGGAGGCATTTAAAAGTGGGAATTAGTGTTTTAAATCCACAAGTGACATCATACATGTATTTTGCTATCAAAAAAAAAAAAATTAAATCTAAAGCCATAATCAGTTTTTCTTTTGAGATCCAGTCACTGCTACAGACGGTGTGTGTAAAACCTATAAGATATGACGTTTTTGAGTAAAAATGACATCACTTACTTTTTTAACCATTGTTTTCTTTCATTGTCATTGGACATTGCATATAGGTAGCTCAGTGATCTGATTGCGTCTTTGTACTAACCTGCAGCTAGAAAGAAACAAAAATTCTCCAAATCCATCAAATTCTGCATACAAGTTGTTTCTGTAAAGCCGTTGAAGCAAGTGTGTGAGAGTGCACGGCTTAAAGCTCTTGTAAATGTTCCACTAGGAGCGACCTTTGTTTTCTCTCTCTCTCTCTCTGTCTCTCTCTCTCTCTCTCATGTCAATGCCTGCAAGCTTCCCCTGCCCTCTTCCCTCTCCTCATCACTTATCAGTGGATTGATAGAGGCTTGGCTCGTTTTCAGGAGGCTCTCCTTCCACCGGCCACATTTTTTTTTTTTTTGTCCCTCCCCAAACCACAACACAATTTCTTTGGTCACCGGAGTAAAGCCACAGGCCAGTAGCAGCCATGCTCACTGTGTGGCTGAGGTCTCGCATGGTTGTGTGAATGGAGATAGTGTTGAGCTAGGAAGATCCTGGCCATTTGTGTGAAAACAGGAGGTTGGCAAGGAGGAGGAGGAGGTGGGGGGGGGGACCCTCAGGGAACATGTTTTGCTTTGGGAAGAGTGTGTATCTGTAGAGGGCGGGAATACAGGAAGAGAACAGAGCAACACAAGCGCCAAGCTGGTCTCCCCTCCCCTTAAAGGGAGCAGTGATTACTAACTGTTATGAAGGGGGCGTAGTCTTCCATGTCTTTCCTGTGCTTTTGTTTTTGGCCCTGAACCCATTTTGAAAGTTCCCTGGAGAGCGAACGAGGAGGGCGAGCCAAGCTCCTTTTGTGAGTCCTCTCCAAAGGTGGAAAGTTGAGGCAAAAGACAAGAAACCCTTTCTTTGCCCTGAGTTACTTTTTTTTTTTTTTTCATTCTTCTTTCCCCACTCCCCTGTTTTTCTTTTTAGTGTGTGTGCGGGCTGAGCTGCTCTGCCATTGGAGTAGGACCATGTCACAAATGGAATCCTTTTATGATAAATGAGGTTGCCATAGCAATGACATTCCCCTCTCTCCTCCAGTGAGATGGGGGCGGGGGGACACTTCAGAAAAACTACCATTCACAGCCCCCCCGCCCCCCCCCTCCTTCTCTACACCCCACAACCCTTCAATGGTCCACTGAGGAGTTGCTCTGATAACTGGCCAAATTCTCAGAATGGATCTTGTAGACTTTTTCGTTCCTAACACCTTTCAGACCGGAGAGGAAAAGGGGGCGGGGATGAGGGGGGTGTGGGGTGGGGGGGGGAGGCATTTTCAGACCCAGAGTGTTTCAGTGTGTGTTTGTGTGAGTCAAAAGTGTGGGTCTGTAGCTCGGCTACATTTTATGGGAAAGTCAGTTTCCCACCATTGTGTCCTCAGCGGTTGCCAGACACTGACAGGGCTTGTAGGCTGCTGTGTGCTCTGTGTGTGTGTGTGTGTGTGTGTGTGTGTGTGTGTGTGTGTGTGTGTGTGTGTGAGTTAGAGGAACAGACGCTGCTGGTTTCAGAGAGCAGCACAGGAAGAGGCAGAGTTCAGATCGTGCTGGAGCCTCTGAGGTGAAGGCAAGGCAGCTCTTAAAAACCTGTGAGCGCCTTTCTGGACTGGTTTTTATTTTTCCGTCTTGTGGTTGTGGAGTGTTGACGTCCCGCTTTTGATATTGAGCGTGGCGGTTCCCGGCGTGGCCTAGCCAGTGGTGCTAGTGGCAGCGGTGAGCTACAGGGCTTCATGCCATGGGCTGTGTCTTCTCCCTGCCAGAGGACAGGAGAGATGCTGCCGAGAGGTCAGTAAAGTGTTTGTTTTATTGCTCCTTGTGAGGCACAGCGAGAGATTTATTTTAATGATGCTTGCTTGACATTGTCGTAAACATTTCTCACCAGACGTTGTTTAATCCTGATGCTTAGTTTGATAGCTCACACCAGATTTAGTAGTTTTTGAATGACACCTTTTGTAAGTTATTTGTAAGTGTTAGTCGCTGGTTTCTATGAAAGACTGGCAAAGAAATGGTTTCAAAAGCTACCCAATGTTCCCATTATGTTAACAGATGGTGATAAAATCAGCTCGTCTACAAAAAAAATTTGATTATTGCGTCCTCTGTTTTCTTTTTCTTTTTTTCTTTCTCTACCAGCTCCTCAAACACTGTTAGTCAGTCACTGCGTTTCCTGCCTTCCTCCTGATTTAATCAGTAAACATGGCATTATGTTTCATTTCCATTTTTATTGGGGTCTTTAAATGGAAAACACGTCTCTTGATTGTAGCATCATAAGATCACGTGCATGTGTGTGAATGAGCCTGTGTTACAGAACAAGACCAAACCAACTTGTTTGAAAAGTTTTAGTTCCTGGATGGATGAATGAATGGAAACTTCTTTTTGACCGTATATATACAGATGATGAGCTCTGAACAGTTTGGACTAAACTGTAATTGTTCAAACGATGAGTCAACGCCAGCATGCACGGGTTTGTTTTCATGTGGGGTTCAAGACGTCGCTGAAAGGAAAAGATGTTAAAGCTCAGGGGCCAATTTTACTGAACTGGATAAGAGCAAAGTGCAACATCTGCAAAACATGGATTTCAGTCAATGGGCTTGTGTTAGCAATGCAAGACCTTTTGAAATGACTTTTTTTAGAGCTGCATGCTGCATCCCAACAGGCTACTTGGCCTTTAATTACCTGCATTAGTTTAACTAAAATCTGATATGAAAATCTAATGTTATTAAAGTCAAGCCGCCAGCCGTAGCAGAGGACTTTATTACGGTTTTATGAAATGGCTGAAGTATGCCGAAACGTCTGTCTTTTGTGTTCAGCCGTGTAATTTAATAAAAAGAGATTTGAGAATGTTTTTTGACTTTTGTTTCAGGAATGCCAACAAAAACGTATGATTGGCTCACCTCTACAGTAATGTTGGTCCGTTTTGGACAGTAACTAGTAGATCCACAACACTAGTGATGTGTCATCAGCTATGATTTGTTCCCTTTTTGTTTTTTCCTGTAAATGTATGTTCTTCCTATTAGAACTTTGTATTCTACTGAGATATAAAAAAAGTAAGCCAACCAGTTTTCAGTTAGGGAACTGACCAAGTAGTAATTACAAATTCTGTTTGAACAGTTATTAATGAAATTGCACTTGATAAAATTCTAATCAATGAATGTATCTAGATATTAGCACACGATGCTACGAACGAAATGTCTCAGAATTTCACTGAAGATTGCTGTTAATTTAGAGTTAAAAAGTTGGGGAAGTTTATCAAATATTGTGTCTACTTCTTCATCTAATGTTGATCTTGTATAATTTCTCACATGCTCAAGATACCTGTATTTGTTGTGACAGTATTCAGATACTACAAGTTATTTAGTAAAATGGCTTGTTTTCTAATGATACACAGAAAAATCCTCCCTGTTAAGTGGCTGCGGAGCCGATGAGGCTGTCTGAGCTGATGATGACCGTTTAGACAGATCCTGTTAAATCTGTCAGGAATGCTTGAGCTAGAGGGCAAAGGCTTGCTTTTAAATTTCAATCAGGAATTCACTTCAGACTACAATCCGTATAAACCACGGGGGCCAGTTTTTATGGCGTGTTCGGCATCAGTCCCACATGCCTGCACTCTGCCCACTGCTGTTCTCTTGATGGGTTCCTTAGGTTGTAAATTTTGAGACTAAAATGTGTGTTTAAGACAATATAGAGTCAGATACCAGTGGTGTTTAATGCGTTTACACCTCATATAGACAGCTGGTGCAGTTAAGACAAAAAGAGCACAGTAAAATCTATCTCTGGAAACAAAAAATATATTAATCTTGCATACTATTTCTGCTTGTAGTCATTTGTAGTCTTTTTATTTGCAGACAGAATTGCAGCTGTCCACTCAGGCCTTTGATGCTGAATGGAGCGGCATTGCCTTTTTTATTTGGTGTGATAATAGATTTTGCATCTTGTGTCCCTTTTTTTTTTTTTTTAACCAACACTGTTTGTACATGTTGTTTTGATCTGTTCTCATCCATTAATTCCTGGAAACATGAATCAAGCTTTTAAATTACCGTCGGGTATAAACTGTAGTGATTACGTATCTACCACTTGACTCCCTGTAATAGTGAAAGTTTCGTAATCTCTGCTTACGCCCAGTACGTGCTTGCATGTTTGTACATGAGTATGACTAATACTTGCAGGCTGCAGAGTCACTGCTCTGCTACTTCCTGTTACATGAGGATAACTCTAACAATGACTAGACAAATTGTCGCCCAGCAGTTGGAGTCACACATTTGTTCAGATGTTATTTAAAAGTCTGTTCACATTATAATTTGTTGTCTGGCTGAAAGCAATAAAACAATATTGATAAGAGGGTTTTTCAGATATCATTGTCTATCAAAATATGGCAAATGTGTGCAAAACCACATCAAACAATCAAAACTGATGTTTAATGTAATGAAGCAGGTAGAGCTGCAATGATTAGTCAATCAATCGATTAGTTAGTTGACTAAAAGTTCCTTTGAAAAAACCCCCACATTTTTCCCGCTTACCTCTAGTCAGTGTTCAGTTAGTTTCAGTTTTATGCAAAGGCAGATATATCAGTAAACTGAAACCATCTACATGGCTAGATACCCTTAAGAGTAAATGATAGATTTTTGTGATTTGGATAAACTGACCCTCTAAGTTCTGCTTATTACGCAATGTGTGGTTATCGGTGTTGTGTTTATATTTCTCTAGTCAACTATTAAATAATTTGTCAACTGTTTTTGATAATTGATTAATCTTTTGAATTAATTTTTTTAAGGAAATGATGTCCACATTCTCTGATTTCAGCTTCTCAGCTGTGAATATTTTCTGGTTTCTTTAGTTCTCTATGACAGTAAACTGAATATCTTTGGGTTGTGAACTGTCGGTCGGGACAGAACAAGACGTTTGAGAACATTGTCTTGGGCTTTGGAAAACAGTGATCGAGATTTTTCACCATTTTCAGACATTGTATGGACCAAACAACTAATCGACTAATGGATAAAATAATTGACAGATTAATGGATGATGGAAATATTTGTTAGTTGCTGCTCTAGAACCAGTTTCAGCGTTGTGCACCAGCAAGCCAAAACTTAACATGTAACACAAAAGCTCTTGTTTTGAGCTGAACTGCTTAAAATCAGCAGAAACTTGATATACCACAACATGATCACATGACCAAACAATGCAGTTTCCCTGAAAGCCAGTAAACAATAATGCTGACTTATTACCCAGTTCTACTCTGTTGTTTGGTTTGGTTTGGTAGTGTTTTACCTAAAATGATTCAAATGTCAAGCTTGGTGTTTACCTACACTGTCGGACTATTACCTGCCTCAGTCTCACTGGTCTATACTCTTTTCTCACCTTTGCTTTATAAATAAGAAGCAAATCCTTTTTATTGGCCTAACTTTAAGTGCCCAACTCTTAACTGTTTGGTTAAAGGTAGAGTCTGCAATCTCTAGGAAAACAGAAAGGTCACGTCAGCACCAAAAGTCAGGATGGGAGCCTGCAATCCATCATGAACTTATTGACAGGTCACTAAAAACAAAGACTGACACTAAACCCAGCAGGAAAACAGGCCTATCCAATTTCCAATTATGATTGAGGGACACAAAAAAGTCTGATTAAGTCAAATTCTTAAAGTCTGGTTATATACCTGAAGCATTGAAATGATAAAGAGCTATTTTACCCTGCAGCTATTTCACTTATGAATGTTAGTTATCTATTATGTCAAAGAGCAACATGCCCAACAACCTCATCACTTGACCTTTTACTCTCCATTTGAATTTATGTTAACAGTAAGATATATTTTTGAAGAAATACTGTCACCACTGTTGACCAGTAGCTTGTTTTTAATCACAGTATTATGTTCTTTATGTTTAATTATTCTGATTACAGTTACTTAACAAGTCAAATCTGGTATTTTTCCCCCCAGAACACCCACTACGAGAGAGACAAGTTTCATCGAGAAAATGAAGAAAACGGTAAGTGATGTTGCTTTCAACAAGCAATGTGTTTTTCCCCCAGTTAACTTCACCCTTTTCATCACTTCTGTTTCAGTCGTGTTTTGTATCCACTTTTTTTTATTTTTCCAACAAAGATACACTGTCCAGGAGCAGTTTTGTTGTTGCTGCTGTTCCAAAACATTACTCAGTGTTAAGAAATCATTTTTGAAGAGTGTGAACCATTTGGACTGACAGATACGTTGTTACATGAAGTTAATGTTGTGTCCCCGATCCAACTTGAAGATGTTTTACCTGTTTGGAAACCTGTTTTATCTGCAAGTCGAAGTACCTCAGTACCTCGACAGCCTGCAGCCCATAGTTGAAAAGATCTACATCCAGTAAAATACTAAAATTGAGTTTTCCTGCTTTTTGGCTCAGTGAATCAGGAATATGGTGTGTATAACAGTCTCCCTGCTAATGCGACTACATGCAGTTCTAGTTTTAGACCGACTGAAGACTGTTTTGACTTTGATGGTCCTCTGTTTCAAGCCAACCCTGGGAAAAGACTTTGGTTTTGAATCATGTGGTTTTGCAGCAAATAGTTCAGATACCATGATGGTGGCAGAAAAGAACTTTGGCCCCCAAGGCTATTTGATTTAGTCGTTGGTTTTCTTTGTTATGAATTATCATGGCAACACTGCAGGCAAGTATTTCATGATTCTGACAAATGTGTGTACAGATGGACCTGTTTTTTTATGTAAAGATAAGATATGCATTGTAGAAAAGCATATCTTAAAAATGTAGGTTTGTTGTAATGTGCCTCTGCTTGGAAATGAAGAATAGATTAACTGCATCTGTTGTGAGTTATATAAAACAGCCTCCAGACATGAGAGACGGCTTAGCTATAATTATAATTGTGGAAAGAAGTTTTTACATTCACCATGTAAATGCTTTTCTGTTAATTTATTACCAGGGCAAGAACATCATTGTTTTCTACGGCTCCCAGACGGGCACAGCGGAGGAATTTGCCAACAGACTGTCCAAAGACGCTCAGCGCTACGGCATGAAAGGAATGTCTGCCGATCCAGAGGAATACGACATGGTAATTTGCATCAGTGGAACAACATACAAATCACAAAAATAAGATTAACACAGGTCCTTCTCATTCTTTCATATGATATTTAGTGTAATTACCAGAGAGTTATGTGTGAAGTTGTCATTAAAAATAGTGTCACTGCAGTGCAGGAAAAGCAGTCATCCACTTTAGTGGCAATTGTTCTGAATAATTCAATAATCTGATTCTTTGTTCAGACATGAGACTATAATTAGTTTGATTATGAACAGTTTGTAATAACTGCCAGGGTAATGTGATTCTCTAGCTAAATAAAGTCCAGGTAAGTGAGTCCACAAAGATCCAAGGACAGCACATGCTCAAATCATTTGTGTGTGCTATTTTAGTCATGATAATGCAAAGTACACAATGTTATGATCTCTGGTGTCTTCAATAATGTGTTGAAACACTGTAATGAGAATAGGCATAAATAATATACACTGGTTTGTTAGTTATAAGTAAAACCTCAATGCTCACTGTCTGTGGTGCTGGTGTTCCCTTCTGCAGGGTGAAATGTCCCGTCTGTCTGAGATCAATAACTCCCTCGCCATATTTTGCATGGCCACCTATGGTGAAGGAGACCCAACAGATAACGCCCAGGACTTCTATGACTGGCTGCAGGAAAATGATGATGAAGACCTCTCTGGACTAAACTACACGGTGAGTCTTTATTCTCTGCAAAGGTATACGTAAAAGATTTTCTCTTAAAATATGTCAGAAACAGTAATTGTACAAGAATATGCCTTTTTCACAGCAGACGTTTTGACCCGTCATAGTAGGAAATGTCCCAGCACACAATGACAGTTAGGCGGCGTGCACAATACCAGCACCTTGAAACTGAAGCAGCTAAAGAGATTTCAGTCATGATTCATTTAATTATTTACAACTGTGCTTTACCTACTGTGACATGTTTCGAAATGTCTTCTGCAAGAAAGGCCTCTTGTGTTGGTGACGGCAGTTGAAACCACTTCAGAAGTTAGATGGCGCATTTGGTCGCTCATGAAATTATGTATGTATGTATATATGTATATGTGTGTGTGTGTGTGTGTCTGTGATTGAGCTTTAATGCATGTAAACTCTAGTTAAATGTGATAAGTTATAATGATTTAAGCTAGTTGATCCCAGATTACCTCTAATAGAGTGGTGAATATACATATGTACCTACATTTTTAAAATATGCACATTTACTGTATAGTTTCTGTTTTACTCACTGCCTACACTCCTTCACCACACTGCTGGAAAGATCATTTAGCTCTTAAAGAATGCAAATGATTTCCCTTTGAGATTTTTTAGAGGTAAAGTTACATGGAAATTTGAATAGCGAGTTTGGACTGGTGGGATATACAGGCTGGATTTGCATTACTCCAGTAATAAACGAATTGATATGAGTCTCCTCCTTTTTAAATTCAAATTTTGTTCACTATTGCTGTTCCCAAACTTGTTTTTTTGTTTTTTTTCCTTCTCGTATGAGTCACGCCATGTCAGTTTGCATGTCTGTCTTATTGATATTCAGCGTTTCGCTAGCATGAGCTGCGTTGGGCTTTGTGTGCATCCTGAAAGAAAAGGCTTTGTGCGTTGTCATGTCTGGTCTGTCTCTGCTTGTGTGATTGTGTCATTGTTGGGGTGCAGCGCCCCTGGCCTAATTTGAGTGAAGAGCTGAACTGTGGGAAATCTAGTTAAATTCTTGGGCACAGTCACGTCCTTCACTCCGTATTTAATCCATTGTCTGTCTTTTAATAATTCAAATTCATTAAGTACTCTCATTTCCAGTTAGCTGAAACATGACAAGACAGGCAATTAAACTAAGGCTGTTTTCTGATGAGTTTTGCCCTGGTCTGTCTACAGGTATTCGCTTTGGGCAACAAGACATATGAACACTACAATGCAATGGGAAAATATGTCGACAAAAGGCTGGAAGAACTTGGGGCAAAGCGCATCTATGACCTTGGTTTGGGAGATGATGATGGCAAGTAAGTGACCCATCAATCCTCTGAGCCAAAAAAGAAATGATGACTTTCCATTTTTCACTGAAATTTACGCAAGAAATGTTGAAATCTAATGAGCTGTGAATTTTAATGATTTATGCCCCTCAGAGGATCAACCATTTGCATCTTGAATCTCCTAAAGAAGTTTTCTTGTGAAAAAACAAAAGTTAGCCTTATCTTTTTCTTAATTTGTTTCACTTGAAAGTAAAAAAAGGATCATCATTACTGCAAAATGTATGTGGTTGTCATTGTTAATGAGAAGTCTTAGTCGACCTTAGGTTGAATGAGTCAATCTGCTGTCTCACCTGACTCTCCTGGTTTTGTCTTTCAGTCTGGAAGAGGATTTCGTTTCATGGAGAGAGCAGTTCTGGCCGGCCGTCTGCGAGCACTTCGGAGTGGAAGCCTTGGGAGATGAATCAAGGTTTATTGATGATCTTTGCTTCTTTTTTTATCATCTAGATGTTTACTCTTCAATTATATTTGGTATAATCAGTTATAAATTGTTGCATTTTACTCTAAATCATTTTTACCAGCTCTTTTATCCCAAAAAGTTCCTTGTGTGAGGATCCTGAAGGGAACACTAAATGAAAGGGGACTGCGTAATGATGTGTACTGTCAAATAATATACATTATTGTCACTGTCAAATGAAAGGCTGTTTCTATTAATGCCAACATTTCACAGCCATAATTTGAGATTCACAGCTGTTTCCTTAGTAGAATTTCCTACAGCACTTAGAGGAGTATGAACTCCTACTTCAGTTGAACTTAAAACTTGAAAACTTGTGTTGTCACAGGTTTTAAATGCAGCACAACCCAAACTCTTTTTTTTTTAAACAAGCATATCTTGACTAAGACTTATGATGTTAACATTATATCTGAATCATAGTAAACTCCACCCATCTGTGTATGACATAAACAAATGCCAATAATCATTTGTAGGAGGTTTTTTTTTAACCCAGGTTGGCTTATGTCATTCTTTAAAAAAAATCAGAAACAAGTGTGACACCATTCTAGCATCTATTTTAGTTCTCTGTGGTGTATGAAGAGGTTAACTTTAAGCTGTTTCCTCACACAGCATACGGCAGTATGAGCTGAAGGAGCACACCGACATCAACATGAACAAAGTGTACACAGGCGAGATTGGCCGTCTGAAGAGTTTTGAGGTCCAAAAGCCGTAAGTACTGCACCAGAGACAACATTCACTACCAGAACTCATTCTTCACTGTGATGCTGTCTGCTCAGCCATCACTCACATTTCACCTACATTTATAACCAGCTGCAAAGTTTACAAAAGGTCATTTTGTAAAAATGAAGCTTTCTGCCCCCTAGTGGATGTAGAAAACACATTTTCACAGCCTTCCTTTAACCGAACCTTAAAGGCATACTCTGCAGGATTTGTCAGTTGGTGTTTGTAAACACAACATTCAAAGTTGGCCCCTCCTCTCCGGCTCAACGACACCAGAGCAAGATAGAGTGAGAGAGAGAGCAGTGGTGGTCGGGTAAGCTAGAGAGTGAATGAAGAGAGAGTGGCGATGGCGAGAACAAAGCAGTGAATCAGATAAATAAAACATTACTTTCTTATTATTTCACTGCAGTTTAGGGCTGTTGGAACGAATTTTAGGAGTCTTATAATTCAAATAGTAAAAAATGATACAAATCAAATGCTGAAATTACTGTTCGAATGTGTTTTTGTTTTTTTGTTTTTTAATTTTATAAATGTGTTGGCTAACATTAGCGGAGTGAGACGTCTGTCCTCCCTCCTGTTTGGGCTTGCAATACACTGATGGAAACCCCACATCTGATGAATCACAATATCTCTTTTAATGTGCTAACGTAACATCACAATCATCAGAAATGGCAGAAAGCAATGCACCTATGGAGATCAGCACTCCTGATCAATGGACTTGCAGTGCATCGAGACCCAAATAACACATCACGTATTGATGTAAATAAGCGCATACTGATGTGGTTTTATTTATATTTCACATAAGTGTGTAGTTTAATTACTATGATCCAGTACGATGAAAGCTTATTTAATATTTATATTTTAGCTAACGTTACTCATTTGGTGCCTAACCTTAATTGTGACTTAGCAAGAAAGCTATCACCTGTTTATTGGTAATATTGGATTGCCCTCTATTGGACAGAACGTATAACAACCATTGGTAATGCATAAGCCCGTGTATGCGGAATTTGCTGGATTTGGTGTGAATGCAGCCGAAGCGCACGCTTCATCCTGTCTGCTGTGGCTGCTGTGTGTGTGTGTGTGTGTGTGTGTGTGTGTGTGTGTGTGTGTGTGTGTGTGTGTGTGTGTGGCTCAGCCCCGCCCTCAGTCAAACAGACACACAGAGAGCAGAGGAGAGAGACAGAGACAGCGATGTAACCTGCTTGCTACGCTATGAGTCCCAACCTCACACCCTGCATCCTATTATTGGCTTGAGGCTACACACCCACTACCCAAAGGCTGACGCCCAGAAACGTGCCGAACATAACAAAATAATGAGAAAATACAGGCTGAGGGCAGAGTCTGTGTAGATAAATACACTCCTAGTGGATCATAAGTGATGATTGAGAGGGATTATTTTTGTTGTTTTTTTTAGGAAAATCCTGCATAGTTTACCCTTAAACAAGTCCTTAATGTATTGAGGAATAGATCTTAGTTCTTTTTTTTTATTCAAGTTGGATTTTACATGTTTTTGTGATTATATTCAGCCCTGTGTAATTTTACATTTAAGTGATGTTCTTTTATTCACAGGCCCTTTGATTCAAAAAACCCTTTCCTGGCACCAGTCACTGTCAACCGCAAACTCAACAAAGGTGGTGATAGGCATCTTATGCATCTTGAAGTAGACATAACAGGCTCCAAGATCAG